>NW_015559171.1:424412-432467 GCF_001515605.1 Sinocyclocheilus anshuiensis | reverse complement strand
CCCCCCCCCTCCTTTGTCTCTCACTCTTATTCTGTCTCAAGTTGAAAAATCAGAGTGGGCAGAGGAACATGTGGCCAACATTAGTCAGCAGAAAATTTTTCTATTCTCCAGAGATGCACATGCCGAAACAGATAAGACACACACCACAAATGCATTCATACTGCACACACTTAAGTGCAAACATATTACATGTGCACGCTCACATGTGCAGGCAAACACACCTACACACCCTTAGACTCGCCCTCCTGTTTGACCTAACCTTGCTCTGAGTTATGGAGAGACTTTAGGGTTCAGTGATTAAACCCTTAGGGAAATATCCCTCCTCTGAGAGCAGCCTGGCAGTCATCTCTACACCCCAAAACTAACATGTGCACATTAAACATGTGTGAGTAACATCACAGTGAGGAGTGTTATTATAACAAATACACTTCACCCCTGAGCTTAACAGAACATGACCAAGGACATGCAAACCAAGTGGGGAGTTCTGCTAAAAACACAATGCAATGATATGCAAAACTTCAAAATCGATAAGTCAGGTTACATGTTCTTAAGAAAGATTTTTTATCATTTATATTATAAAATAGAATTTATATTATAAAATATATGCAGCCTTGTGCCTATAGCTGAATCACAGCCATGCTGATATAGAGTGATATCACACAGCTACTTGTGTGATACTGCTCATATATAAAATAAGACAAACTCATTACTCAACTAGTTGGCTATTTGACCATTATGACCCATCACTAATAATGGCAAAACAGCTAACCAAAAACCAGAGAACCTACTCCCCCAATATTTTCCAAAATTGTCATTTTTCTCTACATACACCCACACATAGACAAACAGAGTCTCTTTAGATAAGCCATCCATTTTCTGTGACCCATCCAAGGACATCTTATCAACACTCAGCTTCCTGTTCTGAAGCCCTGACTCTATAACGACCAACATTTGGGGCCCTTGCTTACAAAATGACCCCCTAAAACATACATCAAAGTGACACACACCACTTACCATGTTCACACCCGCACACACACACACACGCGCGCACACCACACACACACGCGCGCGCACACACACACACACACACACACACACACACACACACACACACACACACGAGTAGTGCAAGAGGTCTTTAAATTAAATTACAAGTTAAGGTACCAGAAATGTTAGCCGGCAATGTGTTCAGCTTCTCAGACACACATACTTATTTACTTTATAACTTTATGACCAGTGGGAACGTAAGGACTTTGGTGTTGACAATGATTTGGCCAGAAATGTGTATGATTGTGTGTGTGTGTGTGTGTGTGAGTCAAAGATAATCTCAGTGAGAATACATTATGCTTACTTGAAGACCAAAGAAGCAACTTGCAGATCTGTAATTTGCAAACAGGTGAAATGAAGGGGAATATTTACTGTACCTGTGTATCTGCAGCTCAAAGCCAATGGAAGGAGGGGCATCTTCCAGCCTCTGTACAGAAAACCGTAAACCAACTGACAACTAGAGCCAGAGAGAGAAGAAAAGGAAAAACATGAAGACATCAAAAGCTTAAGGGACATCTGTAAGTGCTCAGTAAAACAGAATAGAGCTCTACCCCCAGTGTCTCATACAGGAAAAACCCACCACAATTAACACTGTGCCGTCTTACATGCTGGAGGGAGGAGTGTGGGGCCTGTCTGGACAGTCTCACTGCTGTTATACCACCAACAAATAAACTAGTATTACATGTATTACATGGTCACTCAGTAAATCAATAAAAACTTGGCCATGAAATATTGACTTGAGTCAAAATTATATTATACGTTTACCTGCATATTTTCTTAAAGCTTCTGCAACTGCAATGGACAAAACAATTGCCCTAGCAACAAGATGATCACTGCAACAATATTACAGTAATATTTATACTAAAGTCATCAAAGGTCATTTTCACTACAGTAAATAGTTGCGATGCAAAATGGCACCAGTTTCGTTTGTATGATACGTGAATGTGAGCAGCATGATATACAGCGCTGCAAAAGATGATGATAATATGCAATATCTGACCAGTGATGTAAATATCAGATCATTTTACTAACATAACTTTGAATTGTGTGGAGCAAAATGCACTAATGTGTATCAAAGTCATTTCATTTATTAGTTTAAAAATTGTATATTTTCATATTTGTATTAGGAAATATAATGCAGCCAAAGATAAAATATGTGAAAAAAATAATAGTTCACCTTTATTTGTGAAGTGACAGAGGCAAAATGATCGTGTCGTTCATGAATGACCCATCTCTACTGACCACCAAATATCACGCTTAACCAATCAGAAGGAAGTATTCTAGAGTGCTAATGTTAATTTATATGACTTGGGGGCAATTCACACCAAACATGTCTCAAAAACCAGTTTATGATGTAAAATTATAGCTCATTATTCTTTTGCATTAGCTGTCATATTAGCTATTGTTAACATTGAAACCTTAATGCAAAGTGTTACCAGTGTATTTATATAATTGCAATTTGCCCTACATACAGTCAAAGGTCTGCCAGCTCTTAAAAAACAAGTATTTATAAAGTCATTTTCTCTGATTTATATCTTTTGTTGTTTTTCTGCTCTGCTGAACAAAGTCTAAACACTGGAATCTTCATTCGCAAACAAATAGTAAAATTTCACTAATCATCTCTCTTTCTCGTTGGCTGTAACTGTGTCCATATGGCGTAGTTCATTAGAAGAAGTCTGATAATGGCTGCTGGGATGGATAATGAAGGCCAGTCCTTTAGCTAAAGGCTATGTGCTAACTCTAAAGCCCCATAAATGAGCTTCCCCAGGCGGAAACCTTCCTTACTACAAAGCCCCCTCATAACAGACGGGTGAGAGTAACAAGTGCTGTTAAACTTTAAAGAGGGAACTGGCCACGGAGCATCTTTTTGTGGTCTTGCGTCCTTTTTTTAAAACCCAGAGAGTTGGTAAATCACAAATGAATGTCATGTCTCTGCAACTTCATGCATGTGTTGAGAAATGAGACTACATCTCAATCTGAGTTTACAAGGGCTGGTTCATATGTTTCTGTTGCAACAGTAATCATCTAATTACACTGAGACAATAACTCTTAATCGAAAGTTTTAATGAAACCTAGTGTATAACATGGGAAAAATGTACAGGTTCCTCAAGTGTGTTTGATTAAATGCATTTCACAACATAGGAATGAAATGTAAGATGCAGTTTCCATTCGAAGCAGCACAAACACGCACATCCAAAAGCACTGTGTTTGAATACATCTGTGCAATGGTATTTTTTCAGATGGATTTCAGATTGACTAAGTAAAGCTGGACCGAGTGCATCCAGAAAGCATGAAAATGGCATGATTGCATTCGATTAAAAACCAAGACCAGTGTAAGCCAAAAAATGAGCCTGTCAGTCTATTATTTACAGTGTCATCAGAAGTGTATCACCCCTAAAATATCAGCCTACTCTCTCATGAAATAATATATTGCTTCATGACGCTGGGAAATCCTTTTCAACGTGATGTGGATAGAGACTAAAGCCATTCACTGTTCCCAAATTCTGATTCTATATCACCCTAATGTGACATTAGTTTAAATGGGTAGGAGTCAGTGAAACAATAAACTCATTCAGTGCGTTTCATTTTACAGACCATGAAACTCCCTTCTTCGTTGAATACCACAGTGAGAGTAATAGATGGGGCGAGTCATGTCAGATTTCTATGAATTATGGCTCACTAAAGACATTTATACTGTTATTTTTAAACTACCGGTGCATTTAATGCATTTTCAATTAGAAAAGATGATTCACATTTGTGAGACTGATGGTTTATTTGGTTTAATAAAATTAAGAGCTAAAAGAGATAAAGCTTTATGGGCAGCACTTCTGATGACTTCCTGTCTTTACTTAACTGTCCTATTTAATAAAGGCAGAAAATGCCCAGAAATATAACTTAAGAATAACAAAAAAATTGAAACATAACAAATGTTACTAATGGACCTGCAAGTTTTATTTGCTGTTCATCTGCTGGGTCATTCATTCATCGCCTGACCTGCAGAATCATGGGACTGACAGTGGAGGATGTAGGAATGAAGATATCATGTGAGATCATGTGAGAACTAGGTTAGAACAGTCCATACAGTACTGTTCAAAGGTTTGGGGTAGATAAGATATTTCGTTGTTTATGAAAGTCTCTCATGCTCACCAAGGCTGCATTTAATTGATTGGAAATACAGTAAAAACTGTACTATTGTGAAATTTTTGTTTTATATAAATAAATAAATATATAGAAAAATGTAATTTGTTCCTGTAATGACAAAGCTGAATTTTCAGTAGCCATTACTCCAGTATTGAGTGTCACATGATTCCAATATGCTGATTTGTTTCACAAGAAACATTTCTTATCTTATCAACTTTGAAAAAACTTTTTCTGCTTAAAATTTTTGCGAAAGAAAATTAAAAGAACAGCATTTATTAGAAAAAAATATTTTGTAATATTTCAAATGGCTTTACTGTGACTTTTGATCCTTGATGAATAAGAATTTTAATTTATTTCAAAATTAATTTCTTTAATTTTTCCTTCTACTTCCTTTCCAAAGCTTCTACTTCAGAGAACAGGGTCAGTACCAAACTTTGCTGTTCCTCATACAGGAACCGTATGTGATGCTCGTACTGTTTGAGGTGGTGTGACTAACATGTTTTGTGCACATTGGTCTTGTGATGCCCTATTTGTGATGAATGAGCCGCACCCACATGGTTATGACTTCCATTTTATGGGCTATGAGAGGCTAGTTTGGAAAGTTTTGAAAAAGAAGAAGAAAACAGTAAATAAGAAAAAAAAAAACATATTGCATTTGATCACAGGCTACACGTTGATTCCATGTGTGGTACAATTATTTTGTGACACTAGTGACGACGGTGTGTGAGTGTGAGTTCATGACATGTTTCTCATTTTGCTTGTTGTATGTGAGTTGGGGGATCTGTGGCCTTGTCACCCTCCTCTGCTGGTGCCATGATAATTTAGCCCATGTGGGTTTAACCCTGGAGGCTCCATGATGAAGCCTGTCACCATGACTACATCCCCTTTTTCCAAATCTGGAACATGTTAACAGGTCACAGACCAAACAACTCTCTTTCTCTTCTTTTGTGTTCCACAGAAGAAACAAAGTCACACAGGTTTGAACTATGCCTTTAATGACTGTTTCCAAACAGGTTTACCAAATAAACTACCACTATCTGGCATTATTTAGGCAAAATAATCAATTGTAATGCTAATCATGCTAATATTCTAAGCATCCTCAACATCAACAAATGAGAATGGGTTCATCTGTCACTTGGTTTATATTGTTGTTCTCTCGTCTGTAATGTAAAATGTAATGTAAAAAAGAGAAGCACACAACAAAGATAATCCGTTGCAGGAACTTCACTTAGTAAAGCATAACTTTACAACAGCGGGGTTTATGCTCTTGCCCAGTGCTGATGGGTTTGACTACAACCATCTGCACCGGAGCCTGCGAGCATACTGACGCTAAACATAAACAACCAGTGAACTAGTCCCCGTGTAATGACGTAACAGCATCTAATTGGACAATACAGAACTCATTATTAGTATATATAAAATAACTGTAACTCAGCTTATATTTAATTAACACTATAACAATATTTCAGCGCCACTGTGCTGCACAGCCGAGCCCACACTGGAAACTTATTGGTCCAAAATCCTGCACCTCATGTATAATAAATAACATCTAGGGTTACACATGTAACCATGGTTCCCAGAGAGGGAACGAGACGCTGAGTCCTCTAGCGGACACTAAGGGGACTGCCGCCAACAGGACCGGTGTCTGAAGCACGTGTGAAACAACTCCAATCCCATTGGTCCACGTACCCAGTGACGTCACAGGCGGGCCCCCGGAAGTATATGAGGGTGCCTGCCGAACACGTCACCAACTTGGTTGTCTGAAGGAGACGTGAAAACAGGCAAGCCCTAGGCAGTCTCTCGTTCTCTCCTGGGGAACCATGGTTACATGCGTAACCTGAGACATTCCCCTTCTAGGGAAGTCACGCTGCATCCACTAGCGGACACTATGGGGAACGGAATGCCCACTCAGCCATGCCGCATGCCTGTTCACCTGGTGAGAGAGAACCAAGGGAAGCAACAGACATACACCGAACCTTCCCTCAGAAAGGGGGAAAGCAACTGACGCCTGGGGCCACTAACATAACTCGGAAAAATGGGGAACCCAGCCAATCAGGAGGGACATCCCATTAACCAAGCTAAGAACACAGCTATCGTCAGAAGGCTGTGTTACAATGAGCCAAAGAAACATGCAGGGCCCAGGGGGGACCGCCCACTTAAAAACCCCTTAGGGGGGCAGCCCACCCCTACTACCTGGCTAAGCTTAAGGGGTAAGACCATCTATTTAAAACCCTAACAGGGGAGACGGCTAGAAAAGGCTCAGGTCTGGTCCTTTGACCTTTTGTCTACTTGAAAAACCCTGATAAGGAGGGCAGCCCGACCACTGTGAGTATTTGAAAAAAAGCTTACATCACAAGGGAGAGACTGGACCTTCAGTCAGTGGTTCACCAACAAGCGAAACACATAAGAGCAACATTAGTCCGGGGTGTGGGGGGGTGGGGGGGTGCATCAAGAAGTGTTAGAAGCTAAGTGCGGTTCAGAACCAGAACGCTTCCTCTTAGTGCTCGCCTGCTTTTGTGCCTGACTCCTAGAGGGAGGAGGGGCTCGAGTGGCCACGTTACTCTTTGATCCTGCCTATGATCCTCAGACTGAGATGGACCAGCCCCCTCAGAGGTTTTAGAGGATGACTTGGGACGGCGGGGAATGAGCCTCCTGAAGGCAGCGGACTGCACCATCGCCTCCCTGAACTTCTTGACCACCGCTTCAGCGGAGCTGCCGAAAATCCAGCTTCAAAAAAAGTTGCATGCGATCCTCGCTGGCTGTGCTGATTTAATCTAGTGGTCCAGGTGGGCCCTATGAATGGCTTTGACAGAAGAAAATACTGTAACATCAAAAAATGACACATTTCTCTTTTTGGCTCTCTTTGAATTTTACATGCGGACACTCAGAATGAATCTACAAGCTCTATTCCAAACCCACAATCCACTGCTATTACAGGCCAACTGGACATATAAAAACATAGAGCTCTGAGTATCCAGCCAACTGTCTGCACACATACTGACCAATACCATTTTAAAGCCGCAGGTTCATATTGTATGCCCATCTACAGGTAATATTTTTGCCTATTCAGTTGTGATGCTCTGATTTATATTTTATGAGCAACATCTTTTGACCTGCTGTAGTAAACGCAGTCATAAACCTCTCTGCCCTGCCTCTGCTCTCAATGAGCTGGCACAGCTCGAGCCAAAGCATTTACCAGCTATGCATCAAATTACAGAGGAATTACATTTCAATTGCTTTAACAAGCACTGCAACCCAAACAAACAGAAGAGGAGAGGAGTAAACTGGCTAATAAAGATGCAGGTATGTGTGTCAAATACACTGTAAAAATGAATGTTCAGAAACAAGAGAGTAAATAATATAGTAAATAATACTTTTACGTTTATATACACCCTTAAAATAGCTTTTTTTAAATTTATTATTGGCATCTGTGCTTCCATGAAGACACTTTAACATCCATGGAAACTTTTCATTGCACAAAAGGTTCTTTATTGTTGAAAAAGGTTCTTTAGATCAGTGTTTCCCAACCGGGGTGCTGCGGCTGCCGAAAATTAGTTAACCGCTCAGGATTCACTTTCACGTGGTGTGACGCTCTGCGTATTATCCCGCTCTATGCGTGTGTGTGCTCCACTCAGTCGCTCACGGCCCATGTGAGTGCTCCACTCATATACCGTTCATGCTCATCGGAACAGCAAAGTCCACTCAAAAATTGAGCCGACAGGAAACATCGATGTAGTACAGTATTGTTTCTGTCTGCAATAGCCCTACTGTGCAATAGCCCTAACATGGTGTGGTATATGGGCAACTCTGGTAACTCTGGTAAATATCTTAACCCTACTGTTAGACCTACCTGAAAAACTAAAAAGC
>NW_015559171.1:414947-424145 GCF_001515605.1 Sinocyclocheilus anshuiensis | reverse complement strand
GGTAATTAAATAATGTTTACATATGTATAAAAGCCTACATTAAAATCTGTCATATAAATTGGTCTCTTCATTAGAAATGATACTGATTGCCACCATTGATGGACAAAATTTTTTCATAATATTAAAAATATCTGTATGACATTATATTCTGCAGTTCTTCTCTGTTGTACCGAATATCTACACTTTTCAAATTATCATATCGAAGTTAGAAATTCAAATATTGTGACAAAATTAATTTTGTAGGGTGCCACAAGTTTGTTAAAATTTCCAAAGGGTGCCGCGACTAAAAAAAGGTTGGGAAACACTGCTTTATATTATTAAAATCTTCTTCACACTAAGAATTTTTTTTTTTTTATGAACAGTTCACTGAAAGGTTCTTTGGGGAACCAAAAATGGTTCTTCTGTAGCATCACTGTGAAAACCCTCTTTTTGTATGAAAATGGGTTTAAATTATGTAATTTTGGCACTTTACATATTATATTCAGTTCATTATAATTAACCACACAAAAATCAATATTTAACATATTATACAAAAACAGTGGACATGCTGAAACCAATTTCCATGTGCAAGATGAATTAAACGCTACATATTAATTCACAAAAACAGTAAGTCGATTAAAAAAACCTCTTCACAAAGCTGAGCATTGTTACTGTAATCTGTATCGTTACAGATTCATTATTTTACAGAATTTATATCCAGCCAAATAAAAACTTTAGATGCAACTAGCCACTTTTTTTCAGTTGGAGAGACCTTGGTTTTCTTCATAATATGTTCCAAAATATATTATGTCTTGAAATGTGTCCAAGTCACAAAATTTCTCCTACAACTGAAAAACATCGCACCTTACAGCTGCATACATCATTTTAGGATAATGATACAATATAATCTCCCCTTCTTTTAATGAAAGATAAATGCTCAATATGGATGAAGCAAGAATGAAGCGGACTGGAGCCTAATGAGCAATTCACCCTGAGGGCTTTGAGGAAATGGGAAACCGATGGAGAGAGAAAGAGAGGGAGAGAGCTTTTTATAAGTGTTAAGATGCCAACCTTGAGTACACAAATTACTACTAGTAGAAATTACAAACAACAACAACAACAACATAACACCATACATGAATATGTAATTCAAAATAATGAATAATCTGGACATATTTAGGAACACGGCTTTGTGTGTTTGTTTGTGTGTGTGTGTATATGAGATGCAGGGTAGGATGTTGTGTTGGGAGTGTGTGTATGTGTGTGTTGAGTATGTGTGACAGGTCAAGAGTGTGTTTTGCAACTGTAATAACTGCACCCCAAGCTGAGATATTTGGGATGGCTGGAGACGGGTTGTCATGGTAACTAGTAAATAGATGGAGAGTGTGTTTAGACTAAACCTCAAACTTTGTCCCAACTTGTTTACACCCTCCCTTCACACACTCACTCCATCATTCCACTTTTTCTCTCTCTATCCACTGTTTTGTTTTCCAGACTCTCATTAACAATGTTCAAATCAATCTGACCGACAAACGGGGAAGAAAGAGGTAGGAAAGAAAGAGAGAGGAGCAAAGGAGAAGAAAATTGCACAATGCACAAATGTTATCAAGCTATTAACTGTGCAAGAAAAAGACTATGTAAGGGATGTGTGCTTTCTCTTTAGTCAACACACACATGCTCATATCATCAGGGAGACGTATATTTCTCCTTAATGGCACATGAATGAACACATCTGTATAACAACCACATTCCCGAGGGTCCATGGGGCCAGTAGGCAAGCAGTCTTAAAAAACATCTGGGTTAGTGAGGATGCACACAGAGAAACATGGTGTCCTTCTTTTGGATGGATAGATGATTAAGTGATACACAGAAAAATATCATTTTCTTAATCAATATTTTTGTATTTTTTCAATAACAGTATATAGTGTACAAATAACATAAAAGAAACAAGTAATAATTTATTGTTTTGAGCAAAAACCTAACAAAATATAGTGAGGTTTATATTTAAAACGTGAAAAAAATGCGATATAAAATAAAAAATATCTAAAATATTTGTTTAGATATTAAGAAAAATCAACAGTTAAAAGTTAATCCTAAATGATTAAATTTAAATGTAAAAGATATACTTTGAAAACAAGTCTTAATTTTGTAAATAAAAATATACTGAATCAGTTCCATTTATTTGATCAAAAATACAGTACATTTACATTTATTCATTTGGCAGATGCTTTTATCCAAAGCGACTTACAGTTGAGGAATACAACAAGCGATGTATCATAAGATGGCAATAAACACGAGAAGTGCCCATTATTCAAGGTTTACAGTAATACTGTAAAAACAGCAATACTGTGAAATATTATTACATTTTTAATAAAAAATATAATTTATAAATTGTAAAATTAAAAAATTACTTTTTTCTATTGAAATATATTTTCAAAAGTCATTTATTTATTGTGATGGCAATGCAAAATTTTCAGCAGCCATTACTCCAGTTTTCAGTGTCACATGATTTTTCAGAAATCTAATTCAGCTTAATATTTTTGTGGATACAGTAATACCTTTTTTCAGCATTCTTTGTTGAATAGAATCTTTTGTAACATTATAAATGTCTTTACAGTTACTTTTGATCTATTTCATTGCTGAATAAAAGTATTAATTGCATTAATTTCTTAAAAAAAAAAAAACATTCTGACCCCAAACTTTTGAACGCATTTATGCACTCTTCTCTTGTTTCATTATTGAAAAAACCTCCTAATTCAACTGAATATCCTTCAGTTTCAGCATCCTATTTTGGTTGAACAGGATCAAGAGATGTGTGTGTGTGATGCATCTGCAGGTGTTTCATACAGGACCTGAAGTCTCAGCAAACTGACAGTGCTACTAAATATCTGCCTATTAAAGGGCAAACCGATATGCTGTCTTACCCTTTTCTCACCCCTCTAAAATCCTCCTTCCTCTGTCTTGCTCATTTATGTTAATGCACTGAAGGATTCAAGCTCTCACTGAAAGCTAAGACCCAAAACATATGCAAGAACGCAAGAATACAAACTCTACATAAGCATATAAACAAAAGCCCAATTTTATGTGTTGACAAATACATCAGAATCTAATTCATAATGCAACAAAGCAAGTATTGCATTTTCAGAGTTGCCACAAGTTTTTTTTTTCTCTTTTATGTCAGTTTCTGTCATGGTGGCTGTATAAGGGTAATTGCTTGAAATGAAGATTGCTGAGCAAGTTAGTAACATTTAGACTAATAGTTAGTCTGTTGACAGGTTTGCTATCTGAATGATAACATATCTGGTTTAATGGCACAGACATTTGAAGGAAACTCTATTGCTCCCTCGAGTACTGAGGTTTGTTATCGTCACTGTAATGCAAGAAAGCACATTATACACCATATGTCCATAACATAAGTATGTACCACACAATTGCAAAGCATGGGCCAACAATTCATTGTCATCGTACTACTACTGAGTACTGTATGTTTCATTCATTCATTTTCGAATCAAACTGTGCATATTACATCATATCAATAGAGTTTGTGCGACATGGCTCTTACGTTTGTGTCAGTCACCATTGGGTTTCCCAGGTCACAAACCACAACTCTGGTATCATTGTCTGTCCTGTGCTCACAGTTCAGCCGCTGAAGATCCTGAGACAGAGAGAAAAAAGCCTTAAGTTCTTCATTATTTAATGTATAATAACTGCTGTGTTGAACAACATGCTGAATGTCTAAGGAACACAAACAGAAGCATAATGCACCTTCAGAACTTAAAAAAAAAAATTTGAATAATTATTTTAAATATTGAATAAATGTTTTATATTAAAACAGTAGTTAAATCTTTAAAAATTAAATTGCATGTTATTGTGTATCTGCATACAAATAAAAAATTGTACCATTAGACTAACAAATCTTACAATCATATACATTACTTCTAAACTGTAAAAATAAATAAATAAAGTAAAATAAAACAAAAACAATAAAATCGGTGCATGACATCACTGAAAACAAAACTGGGCAATAATAAACCCGGTCAATAACTAACAAAATCCAATAAAAACAGGTCTCTGGAGAGTCAAGGGAGGGACGGAGGATAGGAAACAAGAGAGAGAAAGTACATGATGAATTATCTGATAGTAATCACATCATACATCACTGAGGACCTCCCCCTGTCATCTCGTCAACCCCCTTCATCAGTCTCTCTTTTCCTCCATCTCCCTCCTCTGGCAACCACTTCCTCTCACCAAAACAGAGTCAAACCGTAACCAGTCTGTTCCCAAAAGAGCAGCTAATGTAGTTGTGCAAATTGCATTAAGAGCCACTCTCAAACACATGCTGCAATTACCAGCTATACACTGAATTCTGTTAAAATCATAACTGACAGACATAGAGCAATCAGATCTTTTGCGGTCAGTGCCAGAGAGCGCCAGCGTCTCATGCGGGAAGAGGCAGAGATGCATGAACGGGATGATGGAATGACAGCAGAAGATATGAATGAAGATAAGTGAATGCAGGACTGTATGAAATGAAATAAACAGTCCGTTAGATCTCAGCAATGCATTACTGAGAAAACCTAGACATGACGCATGTTTTAGGCTACGTTTAATAAGAAACCTTACCCATAATTAGATCAACATTCACTGCATTCCTGCCTCATTACTACATCAAAGACACTGCAGCGCTCATGTTTGTGTTTTTAACTCTGGGTCAGAATGGATTACAGATTTAGCATTTTGCCATGATGGATTTAAAGCTATTTAGTAAATATGATATTTCACAAGACCTGAGCTCAGATAGATAGATAGATAGATAGACCTATATTGCATCTAACATTCACATTAAACATGTAAAATATTTATACACTGTAATAAGCAAAATAAACTCATGCATGAGCTGTTTTCTGGAAGAAGAGAATACAGCGAGTGAGTAATAATCTAAACACAGCAATGAGAGAGTCTGAGACTAGGGTTGTGACGGTGAGGATATATTCCCACCGGTTAATCGACGTGTGACAACACCTGTATTCAAATGGCTTGTAAAAGTGCGTATTTTACTTTCACTTTCAAATGAGCAGCAATTGAATTGCCGCAATTTGGCGTCAAGCAATTGTTCGTTTTTCAAATTAGCAGCAATTGAATTGCCTCAATTCGGTGTCAAGCAATTGTTCATTTGAGTTTTCCCTCTTTTCCTTCGATTTCTTGGCTTTCAAATAGCTTGAAAAAGCATTGTGCGCGTTTTACTTTCAGTTTCAGATTAGCGGCAATTCTGCTTTGATTCAATTCAAGCAACAACAACGTCAAACTCTGAACTTTTATTAACAAAACGAATAAAAATACACCATATATGCCTAATAAAATAACAAATTACTTAGGCTACACAAAGTTTAAATAGGAATATAAAACTGAAAATCAGCAAACACTGTGGAACCAAATAAATAAGAAACATAGAACGTTCACTAGCAAAACGAATAAGAAAGCTTGGAGGCACGGCATATACACACCTTGATGTAAAATAAAATACACAAAGTTTAAATAAAGTAATCAGCAAACATGGTGGAACCAAATAAATAAGAAATGAATGTTTAAAAAAAACTTCCAGTCAATAGGCTTTTCAAAATCTAAAATATTGCCAAACAGGCGCCTTTGCATTTCCTTTCTAAACAATCTTCTGCCATCGTCTTGTCTTTCTCACCTCACTCTTGTCAGTCAGCTCGACTCACTCTCCTCACGTGATAAATAAAATCTGACTCCTGCTCCATGGTGCAGGGTCGTTCACGCACGGTTCGACACGCTGCATTGAGCGTTTCGTTTTTAAAAGTGCCTGTCCTCTAACTGAACTAGGCTAAATGATTTTTGTTACTATAAATAAATCAAAACGACGGTGGGGGGCGGTGCCACGGTAGGCAAATGACGTAACCGTTGTTGCGGCTTAACACCGGTATAACCGAAAACACCGTCTATCGCGGCAAGCCTCTCTGAGACTAAAATAAACCTTCTATAATCATATAAACTATAAATGAAAGACATCATACAAAGGACTTTTACTAAATACACTATTTATTAACTTCTACATCCAATCTCCCACCCAAACCCACATAAATACACCCATGAACCACTTTTACACAGTTGGGCCAGTGCGAGCTAGGGCTAACAACAGGCCAGGCAGAGCCAATAGCCTTGAACCTTGAGCTGCAAGGCCAAAATCAAGCTGTGTTTCCACTGTCAGGCCAGTAGCCCTGCAGAGCTACTCTAAAACCCGCCCTTAACATGCCTCTCTGGAACAAACATCACACAACACCACCGTTTTACCAGAGTTAAGCGCGTATACATACAGTATATGTACAGTCAAAAAGGATAGTGGGTAATGTTGTTTACCTCACGTCTGCGCTCCACACCAATATAGTCCGCCTCTGGTGGGAGGGTCACATGAAGCTCCGCCTCATATGCCCCCTCACCCTCATTGGCTGCATTAATGATCAACATAAGCAAGTTGTCATCCCCGATTATAAGTTCAGTCCGGTCCCTATAAAAAAAAAAATTAATCAGACCTGTATTTAAAATAACTTCTTATATGAGGCCAAAATCAAAGAATGACTTGCTATAAAACACAAACAACTGATACATGTTAGAACACTGCAAACAAAACAAATACACAAACAATTGGCCAATGGCACACACATGTACTGTATGCATCAGACCCACTGACTCACATTTTAGCAGAAAGTTTGAGATCTGGGATGCACATGTTGTCTTCCCCACAGTCCAACAGGATGTTTGCCTAAGGGAGAGGAAAAAAATATCTTCTCTTCCCGTTTTTTCAGTTTGTTTGTTCATCGAATTTAACTATGTATTACTTTTTCTCTAGTTAACCGTTTATATCACTCAACAAGATGCTGTCATGTTTTTTATAAGAAAAAAAAGAAAACACTTCTTCTAAACCCTGCATGTCATGATGTCCTTATTGAATTATTTAACTTGCACATGAATGCACACATGCAGCTTCTCACAAACAATGGTAAACATTCCTGTTGCATGCAGACCTGCTCATGGTGGAAGGTCTTGCTGTAGTGGTCCAAAATGGGCCGCAGCTGGAGGCCAGGTGGAGGGGAGTTCTGGTCCAGACTGTAGTTCAGTGTCACGCTGATAGGACTCAGCTTATCTCTGAATTCTCCCTCATCCTACACACATAGCAAGAAAAAAAAGAAAGAGAGGTGGATAGCAAACAACTGAATTACTCTTCCTCTCATCCTAGTTTCACTTTACTTATTCTTCTACTTCACTTGTTTGATTATCTTTGTCCTTTGACATCAATCTGTTTCCTTTAAATAACAGAAAAATCACAGCTGCTGTATTAGCATGCTTGCCTCAGAAAGCCAAGGGCAATAAATACAATTATTGAATAAGTTACAAGGATTTGAGAAAATGAGAATGTATGTTTATGTTTCTGAACAGAAATGCACAAGGATTTGTTAAAGAAAAGCTTATGAACACAAAAGCTGCAAGGCTGTTATAGTGTGAGGCTGCTGCATAAAAACACACACATTATTTGCACAAATCCAAATTGTTACAAACACAAATATTTTCTCAAATTTTTTGTGAACTGCTATTCATGCCTATGTTTTTTTAATTGTGACCTTAATGTATAATAAAATGTAATGCAAAAATAAATATATAATATAATATACTATACTTTTGTATTTAATAATAATTAATCATTGTATACAAATGCATACTACTACTAATAATAACAAACATTTTACGTATTCATAATTATCTAATTTCTGTTCTTAAGTTTTAGGGTGTTTATGCTTTACATAAATTTGTGATAATATAAAATATAATACAAAAATTAATTTTAATTTAATTTAATTTTAAATTTAATAATAATAATAACTATATATCAGTATATATACAATAATAACCAATTTATTATTCTTATTTAACAATTTCCTGTTTCTAATTTCTGTTCTTATGTTGTTGGATGTTTGTTGGATACATCTGCCATATATCATAGCGATAGGTCAAATTGCCTGAGATTTTATCAGTCAAATTGAGCTGGCAAATAAAAGTATTTCCCATGGCCTGTGTTATCATATAAACACCCAGAAACACTTAAGACTGTGTTTAATTCCTGTGTCACCTCGGCCCAGCAGAATTTTTGGTCTCATTTTTGAGACACACTCTCATGGAGGGGTTCTCACATTGCTTATTCCATCCAGATGAGCCGTGTTGTACTAGGAGCTTGGTTTGGCTCACAATTAACTTTCCCATGGGTTCAGTTGTAGTGAACATAAAACAAGAATTTATCATGAAGAATGAGGCCAGTTCAGCTATATTCTGTGCTGCGTGTGGACTATAAGCCTCACCCGCAGGTAAACCGAGTAGTTGTGGCAATGTTGGCGGTCCCGTTGACCCAGAACCAACTGTTGGGTTCTCTGGTGCTGGTGAGAGTCCATGAACAAGATCCTCTTAACTGCTCCACGCTGCTTCAGCCAATCCAGCTGCAGGTCCATTCTTAGAGCTATAAGAGAGAGAGACAAGCATGCTATTGTTAGCTCCAACTTTACAGACTTTAATTCATGCCATTTCTGCTCAGGAATTAAACAGGTTTTGGGCCGTAAAAATGGCACGTACCTAAGGTTAATGACCAGGGCTTCTGAACAACAATCAAATAGTGCTTCCATCAAATTTGTGCCTCACACACACTCTCACGGGCACAGGAACGCACACAGCCACACCTGTTCTTTGTCATCTCCAAAACCATATGCACTGATTTTTAACAGGCCTGCATTCAGAAGTGCTGGGAAAGAGGCTTTTATTGCCTGTTGTTTTAACTGAGTTTGGCACCTTTGCCATTTTGGCCATTACTGAAGCCACTTACATACAGATGTTCAACGAGTGCTGAGACACACAAACTCACACTGAGCAAAACACATAAAAGTGAAAACAATAAAATATCTCTTTGTCAGCAAGCACCATGGGACACTGTGTGATGGATGATGAAATCACTTGTTTTCATTATTAGCCTGTGCAATAGAGTGCAACATTAGAATTATACAAGTCTCATTCGTTTTTCCACAGAGAAATTGACTCATGGTAGGGATGCTCCAATCAGGATTTTTGCAGTCGATACGGAGTACCGATTTCTTGTCATGGTGATCGGCCAATACTGATGCCGATTCTGATGCTTCAAGCTTTATATAGACGGCTTCATCG
>NW_015559171.1:398735-414562 GCF_001515605.1 Sinocyclocheilus anshuiensis | reverse complement strand
ATCTTGCATGTTATATGCCTGATAAAGCAGCGTTTGTGAGCTCAGCGCTGCTGTGTGTACAACCTGTTTCTCCCGCTTTTTAGCACCTCCTGCTGGCAGAGAATGAATTAGCATTTTCAGTAAGTCGGTCTGATTTACGCAGCAAACATATTTTGCTTTTCTTATATCCAATGGTCGGGTAATAAAAAATGCATTCTGATTATTTGCGGGTGGATAAAATAAATCATAAATGATGCAAATATGAACTACAATTTTTTAAATACATTTTTTTTTCATGAGGCAGACAACGATCAGCGTGTTATGTTACCGTTATCCCTTACGGCTCCGACGAGGTTTTGGTCCGTCCTCCACGCTGAGACAACTCACAAAAGACTATTTTTAGCCAAGCAGCGCAGAGAGCCGCAATTTGCAGAGTTTCAGAAACGTGCCACGGCTGGCTGATAAACACAAGCTCCAGTAGCCATGGAGCCCAACGTGCCGCAGACGTGTGCAGTGAGGCGCAGATCAGCTCTAACGTCACTGAATCTGCTGTTAAAAATGAACCATCTATTCATCATATTATCATGCAAAACATACAAGACAAATAGCGAATTTTTCATTGTTTCTCGAAACGTCATAGCATTTCCACACCGGTGATGACATGACTGTGGCTCCAAATCATTTATGTCCCACGCATCATGTACATCGTCACGTGTTGACATCATCAAATTGCAATCGGTTCGTGAGATCGGCCAAGTGTAGTGAGTACCGATCGAGTCATAAAATGTGATTTTCGGCCACCGATACCGATCTCCGGCCGATTGATCGGAGCATCCCTAATTCATGGTATTCAAAACACACCATGAGCTCTGAAATGTGGAAGCCACAAACACCATGTTTATTTGCCAAGTACAATTATGAAGAAACATCCACAAATCAGAAATGTTGCTGTTACCATGGAAACAAAAGTCAACTGTAAAAGTCTACTCCCGTCAAGTGATCTTCCAAGATGGCGCCGCGGAAGGCCGCCTCGGTGTGGAGCTCTACAGTTGTTTGAATGTTTTTGTTAGTTTATCCGGTTTTTAGTTATATTCCCACAATCAGTTTCACCATGGATGAATTGCGGAACATTTGGCAGTACACACCACCCAATTCTGATGTTTTACTGGACATTGTAGTTGGCGGAGCGGTGGTGCTGTTCAAGCACTTTAAGACATGCAAGCATGGGAAGTGAGCCGGAGCACAGGTCAAGCTCAGACAGCGCGGCTTTAGAACGGCGCTGCCTAGTATCCATCTGGCGAATCTCTGCTCTCTACCCAACAAAACTTCTTCTGCTCTCCTGGATAAACAAGGACTTTTCAAACTGTGCTGCTCTGTGTTTCACAGAAACCTGGCTGAATGAAGATCACTGTTTGGTTCATCTTATACCAGCCTACAGGCATAAACTGAAATCAGCTAAACCTGCAATAAGGACTGTAAAAAGATGGACTAATGAAGCAGAGCAGGATTTACAAGCCTGCTTTGACTGCACTGATTGGAGTGTTTTTGAAGCTGCTGTCAACGATCTGGACGAGCTCACAGAGACTGTAACATCATACATTCTGTGAGGATATGTGCATTCCTACCAGGACTCATTTAACTTACAACAACGACACATCGTGGTTCACTGCAAAACACAGACAGCTCCATCAGGCCAAAGAAGATTCTTACAGGAATGGGGAAAGAGTCTTGTATAAACAGGCCAAAAACACTGACAAAGGAGATCAGAGTGGCTAAGAGAAACTACTCTGAAAAGCTGAGAATCCAGTTTTCAGCCAATGCTTCAGTGTGGAAAGGACTGAAAGACATCACCAATTACAAGACACCATCCCCCAGCACTGTACTGAATCAAAAACTGGTCAACATTTGAATGAATTCTATTGCAGGTTTGAAAAACCCTGTCTCACACCTCACACCCATTGTGACCTTCTCTCAATGGATCCAATAACACCTCCAGCAACCCCCCTCCTGAACTTCGGATCAGTGAAGATGATGTGCGTCAGGTCTTCTGGAAACAGAAGACAAGAAAAGCACCAGGCCCATGCAGTGTTACACCAGCCTGTCTGAAATCCTGTGCTGACCAGCTGGCCCCTATCTTCACACAAATTTTAAACAGATCACTGGAGCTATGCAAAGTCCCTTCCTGCTTCAAACGCTCCACCATCATCCCCATACCAAAGAAACCCAAAATCACAGAACTAGATGCTTTAATGTCTGTGGTCATGAAGTAATTTGAAAGACTGTGTGCTGGTCCACCTTAAGGACATCACTGGACCCCTTACTGGAACCCCTGCATTTTGCTTTCCGAGTAAACAGGTCTGTGAATGATGCAGTCAACATGGGACTGCATTATATCCTACAACATCTGGACAAACCAGGGACTTATGTGAGGATCCTGTTTGTAGACTTCAGCTCGGCCTTCAACAATATCATACCAAACCCTCCTCTGGTCCAAATTAACCCAGCTCTCTGTGCCCACCTCCATCTGTCAGTGGATCACCAGCTTCCTGACAGACAGGCAGCAGCTAGTGAGGCTGGGAAAATTCTCATCCAGCACCCAAACCATCAGCACTGGCGCCCCTCAGGGATGTGTTCTCTACCCAATGCTCTTCTCTCTCTACATCAATGACTGCACTGAAAAGGACCCCTCTGTCAAGCTCCTAAAGTTTACAGATGACACGACACTTATTGGCCTCATACAGGACAATGACGAGTCTGCTTACAGATGCGAGGTTAAAGAGCTGGCTGTCTGGTGCAGTCTTAACAACCTGGAGCTGAACACACTCAAAACAGTGGAGATGGTTGTGGACTTCAGGAGAAGCCCCCCTGCACTCCTCCCACTCACCATCGTGAACAGCACTGTAGCAACAGTGGAGTCATTCAGATTCCTGGGCACCACCATCTCTCAGGACCTGAAGTGGGAGTTCCACATAGACTCCATTGTCAAGAAGGCCCAGCAGAGGCTGTAGTTCCTTCGACAGCTGAGGAAGTTCAACCTGCCACAGGAGCTGCTGATACATTTCTATTCTGTAGTCATTGAATCCATCCTCTGCACTTCTATAACTGTCTGGTTCAGCTCAGCTACCAAAACTGACCACAGAAGACTACAGCGGATAGTCCGGACTGCTGAGCGAATCACTGGTACAACCCTCCCCACTCTCCAAGAACTGTACTCATCCAGAGTGAGTAAAAGAGCTGGCAAAATCATTCTGGACCCCTCACACCCCGGCCTCATTCAGGACGGTGATGAGTCTGCTTACAGACAGGAGGTTAAAGAGCTGGCTGTCTGGTGCAGTCTTAACAACCTGGAGCTGAACACACTCAAAACAGTGGAGATGGTTGTGGACTTCAGGAGAAGCCCCCCTGCACTCCTCCCACTCACCATCGTGAACAGCACTGTAGCAACAGTGGAGTCATTCAGATTCCTGGGCACCACCATCTCTCAGGACCTGAAGTGGGAGTTCCACATAGACTCCATTGTCAAGAAGGCCCAGCAGAGGCTGTAGTTCCTTCGACAGCTGAGGAAGTTCAACCTGCCACAGGAGCTGCTGATACATTTCTATTCTGTAGTCATTGAATCCATCCTCTGCACTTCTATAACTGTCTGGTTCAGCTCAGCTACCAAAACTGACCACAGAAGACTACAGCGGATAGTCCGGACTGCTGAGCGAATCACTGGTACAACCCTCCCCACTCTCCAAGAACTGTACTCATCCAGAGTGAGTAAAAGAGCTGGCAAAATCATTCTGGACCCCTCACACCCAGGCCACTTCCTCTTTGAACTGTTGCCATCTGCACTGAGTGCCAGAACAGCCAGGTATGAGAACAGTTTTTTCCCTCAGGCAATCCATCTCATGAACAGTTAACTTTACAATAAACATGTAATACACAACATTATTTATACATTTATTTATTTAACACACCATACTTCTATTTACATATCCTTGCATTCGTACATAACACACCTGTACACACAAATACCATCTATTGTCTATTTTGTATATTGCGTTTTTCTTCAAAAATTTGTTGTATATTGCTATTTCCTTTTATTATCAGTCTTTTCACTGTCATTCTGTTTGTGCTGTGGAAGCTTTTGTCACCATAACAAATTCCTTGTATGTGTAAACATACCAGGCAATAAAGCTCTTTCTGATTCTGATTCTAATAAGAAAGACATAATGGAGTCAGTCTCCTTACACTCTGAAACAACTTTTGTAATATTGTGAAATAATATTACAATTTAACATAACTGTTTTCTATTTTAATATATTTTAAAATGTAATTTATTCTTGTGACTGCAATGCTGAATTACTCCAGTCTTCAGTGTCACATGATCCTTCAGAAATCATTCTAATATGCTGATTTGCTGCTCAAGAAACATTTCTTATTATCAATGTTAAAAACAGATGTGCTACTTAATATTTTTGTGGAAATGTGATAAATTTTTTCAGGACTTTTTGATGAATAGAAAGTTCAAAAGCATTTATTTTAAATATACATTTCAGTAATAAACGTCTTTATTTTAATAAAAGTATACATTTCTTTTTTTTTTTAAATTCAGTTAATAGTTTTATATTTTATGGTCAAAGCTGATTTGTTTATGCTTTATGGGATGTGTACTGTAGTTCATTTAGCACAGTAACCTTGTAACATTGTTATTTGAAATGCCTTTTTTTTTTTTTGCTTTGAATCAAAATTGTATTTAATTTTGGAGTTGTTTGGTTTGGTTTAAGGCTTTGAACACTTTTTTGAAAAGCTTAAAATAAATGGGAATATTTAATCCAGAACCAGGTTAAGCAGAGAGATTTCCACTGTTATAATGACGTCACATGTACAAATGGCCAAATACATTTCTTCAAGACATTTGTTGATAAGACTACATCCATTTACATGAAACAAAATGCATTCAATTAATAGAAAAAATAATGCACTCACCTACATAATCAGGAATACCAATCCCAGAGATCTTTGCACACACATTTACTGACAGACTGAGAGAAAAAAATAAAAAGAGAAAGAGACATTTAATACAGCATAACTTAGCCAAAAAGCAATGACAACATTTAAGTGGCATTAAAAAAAATCAGAGGAAGAGGATTGTGAATATACTGTAGGTGGAGTGTTAATACATGGAGCTGAATGGAGACGTGGAACGCTGAGGGACTCTGTGCTCCTCAATATTTAATTAATTAATCAAATTTGCCTCTTTTTTTCTCATCCATCTGTCCTTTCCTTGCTTCATCTCTCTATCCCTCCCTCTCTTTAATAGTCTGGTAATAGAGGTGGCAATTAGATCAGCCCAAGAGCGACTTCCTGTTCCTATCAGAAAAAAGGGACAAAACCTCTCTCATTTTCAAGATCTCATACAAATACTATATTGTCATTATATATTCTAATAACATTTCAAAAGCCCATTTATATGAAGTCTAATATGCAAACACCCACACAAACACACTTTTATCCAGACACAGCACAGGACGTCCCGGCTATGGACCGCACAATTAATTTACTGGAATCTAAAGATGGCAGTTCTGTTGCTGCAGGGCTCTTGTGTAAAACTAGCCCTTCATTTGCAAAGAAACACAAATAGAACCAGGACGGAGGATTTAAAACATGCTAGACCATCACAAGCAACTCACTGACACACATGCTGTAAGGTGAGAGCGCATAAAAACACACTCACACCTCTCCAGCTAGTGCTCAATAACTGTATTTCCGTTATGTTGATCGTGTAATGATATCTGTGCTCGGGGACTCACAACTGCAGTCTTAATGGCCCAAAGGGCCAATCCGATGCATAGCATTCCATACAACCCAAATATGTCTAATCAGAAACACCCCATTAGCCCCCCTACACACACTTACACAGCATTGAGCATGTCAGAGTTTAAATTAGCGATAAACAGCTGGATGCGGTGCCTCATGAACAACACGAAATACCCATGAGGCCGTGCCTGATGGAATCCAGCATTTGTGCATTGTGCTCTAACCACGCAAACCCTGCCATGACCCCTCCAGGTAGTGGTGCATTTTAAAATGCTCAGCCGAAGTCATATTTAAGGGAGGAAGTGGCCCCATTACATCATTTAATGATAACTTGTTAGTTCTCCTCCCCCATGACAAGGGTAAATGCATAATCACGTACAAGGCCTGCGCACATACAAACACTCCAGTGCCCGGAGGTTGACCCCTCCTGACCCCTGCTCTGACCCCACTGCAACTTTTCTGACTCTGCCGCCCATCTGTCATCTGTAATTACTGCCCACTCCTCAGAGTATTAATGGCACCCTTCTGTGTGTGTGGTTTGACATGAGTCATTTAACACACTTTTTTGCACTATGCACATACGTAGGCTGTTTAAAATATAATTGTATAAAATATAATCGAACATTTTTTATTAAATTTGAAAAATGCAAAACAGAAGCATTACACTAGTTGTTGTTGATGATAATAATAATAACAATTATTATTATTGTTACTATTGTTATTATTATATTGCTATTATTATAATAACAGAATAGAAACAAATTGCATTAAATAAAAAATATACATTTCACTGGGTAGTATGATTATTATTGTTGTTGATTTTATTATTATTATTAATCCTTCTGTTTTGCAATTTTCTCATTTAAAACAATTTGTTTAATTTCTGTTGAAAGAATACGAAAGAATATTTAAAAAAATAAACAAATTTAACTCTAGCGAGACACAATTTTAACCATGAGTTTACAATCTTAACCATGGTGGTGGTTTTTCCATCCTCTGGATCTCTTTACGCTCTCTTCTCTGGCTTGTTCTGTTTCTTGGTGTTCATCGGTGTGATTCAAGGTTTCTCTCTGTCTCTCTATTTCCAACCACAGTTTGTACATTTATTTTACTAAGCTACTCTTTTGTTATTGCAGAATTCCACACTTTAGTTCTTTCGTTTGTCTCTCCAAAACCTCCAATTCTTTTTTCCCCATGCCAACCCTAACACTCGGGCACATGCACCCCAAGCAGCCAAACAGATCTGGTATGTTTACAGTCACGGGGCCCAAAAACTACTTGTGGGACACAATGTCCATCCACAAAAGGGGTAAGAATGCAGGGTTGTGTGTATGTTTGTGTGGTTTGGAAGAATGTATTGAGACTTCCAGAAACACTAAAGTTTTACCACAGAGAAGAAAAACTGCTGTAATGTGGTACTATAGACCATATGACTTTAAAACCTTCCAGTCAGCCATAGCTCTTTGGCCCAGACTGCTTTGGTTTACCCTTAACCAGAACTAAAGATCAACATAACTGTCCCATCAGCTGAACACTTCATCGAGAATAGATTAATGAAAACATGAACTTTCAAAAGTTGTTTGTTTGTTTTTTGAGCTTGAAGTACACAAGAGTCACCCTTCAGTAACTAGCACTGGATAAATGTGGTTGACACTTACCAGGTTACCATGTCATCAGAATTGGGCATGCGGCAGGACTTGTCCTCAGGATTGAGAATTCTGGGTGTCAAAATCAGCTGAGCGTCCACCGTGACCACTGGCCTTGACCTAGTATTGATGAGAGACAATATAATGGGAATAATATTACAAAAAGAAATAACAAATGACTGATATAATTGATATATGATATGATATGATATGATATGATATATTGCAGTAATAAGTTTGAATGGGAAGCTAAATTCAGAGCTGTACATGAACATTAGGAACCCACTAAAGTTGTCTGTTAAAAATCAAAAGAAATGACAAGACCTAATGTCAATGTGAATTTCAGTTCATAACACATTTTACATGTATGTAAGTGTGAAACAGATACTCATATGAAAATATGTGAATATTAGATCACTAATAGCTTTTTGGTTGTTGGTTAACAATATTCGATAGTTCAAAGTTGTTTCAAAGGAAGATAATAAAAAAAAATTCAAAAATAGAATAATGTACCAATGAATTGTTTAGAATAAGACCAGGAACATGCATTAAGAAAGTAAATATAAATGTACATTTTGTTTTCATGTTGACTTTAAAGGTGCTTTGAGTGATTTTAGCCATTTTGCTAACTTCAACAACACACCTTCTCTCCAAAACCTCTCTCTCACAACAGCAAACCTGAACATACAAAATTACTGACAAGAATTTCGATTAGCTAAAAAAACTAATTGAAGTCATTTCTCAGAACGCCTATTTCAGTGACATCTGATTTCTGACGGAATGAACATTTAATGCACAGTATTACATAATCACTTACAAAACATTTAACTAACAGAAACTAAACATTCAGAGTCTTATTCTAATAGAACATCAGACAGACTGAGTAAATGAGAACTTAACATGAGGTCAGTCTCTGTTCTGCTCCGGTCTCACTTTCAGTCTGTTGAGACTAGCACTCAAACTGGATTAACAGTGGAAATGTTAGCTTACACAAATACACCAGAGCCCACGACAGCTAATCGCTTTAACACTGACACCAAGACACTGCTAGTGCGTGAGACTGTGTGCTGGGACAGGTTCATTTGTCTGTGTGTTTTTGGTGGCCTTGAGGCAGGAAAAAGGGACTATTTTGAAACATTTCTGAGGGAAACCTGATCTGAAATACCCAGTCGAAGTCTTGGGTACTCAGACTAGACATGCCACAATGTTCGCTGACTGTACTCCTGTCAACTACAGCTAAGGATTTCTTCATGAATACATTATGAAGCCAGACATTTCAATATTTTCTGTTATGCAGTTTAAAAAATGTGTTTCAATACTATCATAGAACAGAGGAAAAACAACTTTATATGTATCAGGTTTCCTTCCAGCTAAACCTCAAACACAGGTGGTTTCTGTGCCGTTCACTCTAATGGGGAAAGCATGTGAGTGTAGTAGAAAACTGTGAGTGAGTTTAGGCCAGAAAAAATATGTGCAGCTGCACACAAACATATTATTTGATGTATAACAATGTTTTGATTTGTAATAATTCATGATAACACTGGCCTCAGTTGAATGCCGAGACTTAAAGCTGAGAAACACAAAACTCAAAACAAAAATTACTCGTATCGAATTACAACTTTTTATGATGCACATGTCATGAATCTTCACATGAGTACTTGTATAAAATGTAAAAATATAAATTTTTCAACATTTTGATAATTTTGTATTAATATGGTTTATGTAAAGTGTAAACTTTCTCACCTGTAGGCCACAACTTTACTCACGCCAAATGCACCGACCAGCAAATCTGTAAAGAGAGTGAAATATACTGAGAGCTGCAGGACGGATACAATATGATACAGAAAAATGTGTGTTGCAAGAGAAAGAGAACGAGTGGCTGGATCATAAAGCTTCAAAGCACATTGCAGCTGGAAGTGATTTGGGCCTCCAGCAGACTCCATCAAAGATTCGTCGACCCGTTTCTCATTCTACCAGTCTCGCATCTTACATCACCTGCTGTCCCTGAACAGAGCCATTGAGGAACCCTAGAGAGCCACGGAGAACGTGTGAGGCTTTAATCTCATTCTACTCAGAGGTGCACACAGCCACATCTGATTAAGTGGAAGGTAAATACTGCACACTGAATAGTTTCCTTCTTCTGTTAATAAAGGTGGGCATGATAAACCTGAGTTTCAACTTGAATGAGATTTTAATGTGATGCAGTGGAAGCGCTGTAATGTAGTTTAAATTAACCAGGGCCTTCACAAAAATTAAATGATTAGGTTTAATAAAAACAATGTGATCCCCATCACTAATTTGTAAATCTAATGGAAAGGAAGACAAACCAACTAATGCCACAAAACCCCACAGAATTCCTCAAACTGGTTGATAACACTTGCTTATACTTGTACTGCTATTTTCCTGGTGGATGGCAATAGTATCCATATTGTCAAAACAAAAACAATGAAATCATGTTTTTCCCCCCAAATATTTTGATAAGAAAAAGGAAAAAAGTGAAATATTTAATAATAAATGAGTCACTCTGGAATAAGACTTCTTAAGAGACTTATATTATAAAATATTACCCAAACTTTTGAATGACAGTGTATATGCATATTTTGAATGAAAATGTACTGTATAACTGCATAACAAATGTCCTTTTCTGATGATCCCATTCTTTCTTCCTCCAAAAGCAGCACCAAAAAAATTCTGATCATTATACAGACACATACACATAAATATTGAAATAATTGAAAATAGCAAAAGTAAAATTTTTTATAAATTTAACTTTTTTCATTATCAGGCCAAACAAAACATTGATAGACAACATCATCAAATATTCAGGTCTGTGTGCACACAAAGCACACCTCCTGCACCTGAGATGAAACATTGGAAATATTGTGTGCTCGTATAACCATTTATTCATCTCTGACATCTCATTAAACTAGCATGTATAACTGAACCAACATAAACGATAGCAAAAAGTAGATTCTGACTCAGACAATATTACAATATTAGAGGTTTGATTTCTTTGGTGGTGAAATAGTTTTTGTGATAAGTATAGAATTTCTAAAAACTAAATAAACTTTAACCTTCACACAGGTCGGTTTCATTTGGTCTTTCATCAAACTTGAGCAAGAGAAAATTTTCTCTCCTCAGTTTATGAATTGTACAAAGCATTAATAGGAAGGAATAGTACAAATCGGTCATGGAGGGATGATTTCAGTAAGGAAAACTCAGAAACTCATATGCAGGAATGTTCCAGAACAGCTCCAGCACCCTAATGAGTGCTCAGAGACTGCGGCTTTGATTCCTGTTACACTGAGGTTGATCACTGGCTTCACTTTCCATCAGGTCCTGCCTTCAGGAACGAGACACCCCTGGCAAAGAGCCTGTTGAAAACCAGAGTCAGCAGCTTTTGGTATAGTGACAGAAAACACACCTCGAACACAACGGACAGAAACACGCACACTAAAGCCTACTGACAGACACACGCACACCCTGAAGGCCTGAGCTTTCACCTTGTATCTGTGAGGCAGAAATGATGACAGAATAATTAAATCTATTATATTCTCACATCTGGAAAGTGCATTTGCGCGCTCTTTGAGAGACTTCCACAGAACGGCAGTGAGGTGTAAACGTGTGTGTGTGTGTGTGGTGCAAGATTCAGCCTCAAAACTTTCAGGTCAAACTCTCTGGCCACCACAACACAAGGGTCTTAACTGCAGAAATAGGTTAATAGGAGGTGGAATGATGGAGGGAGGGGATGGAAGAAGCTCAGGCACTTAAACTTGAATGAGGACGGAGTCTGTTATAGTCATCTTCATTCTCTAGCCAATGAAATGCCGGACCACAGCCAACTAATGCAATCCTCTCTTTTACCTCCAGCTCAGAATTTCTCTCTCATTTCACCTGACATACAATCACACATGCATCCATCTCTTCCCCTCCAAAAAAATTAGAAATTAACTCCTCCCTGTAGATGTCTGGATGGAAATCAGGAGTAAATGCACATTTTGGAGGGCGCACTAAAGGGATATAAGGTGCCCCCCCAAGTTCTTAAAACATTTCATACGGGTCCTGAATGTAACATCAGTTTCACACTCAAACAACATATCATGTTTTTGGAAGTATTATAATGTAGAAATATATTGTAAAGGGGAATTCTGATCACAAATCTTTCCACCATCTTTTTTTTTACCATCAGAATGACAAATTCTGATTCTCTCTATTACCATTTGGTATTTTAAATGTGTTTTTCTCTCAAATTAATAAAGTAATTGTTTCTAAATGTGCAATGTGAGTGTGTCTGTTTAGTGTTCTGTCTGAGAACAATACCTGAAGCAGCAGACAGGAAATGCAAAGTACAAAATCTCCACTGCTGTTTAAACAGGTCATGATGAATGACACTTGACCTTTGACTTTAACCCTGCATTTAACCACAAAGTTCACGCTCACCCTCACATTAACCCCAAACCACACACACAAATGAAATGGCTTGTAAACAGGAAAGGTAACCATGTGTGCTGATTTATAACATACAATGAATTACAAGATTTTTTTAAATAAACTAGTTCTTAATCTATGTAGACATTCTGAAACAATGTGCCGACCAAGTTTCCAGCAAAAAGCAATAGTTTGTCCATACTGAACATGAAATTGCTGCTCAATAAGACAAAACCACAGCCAATCAGAAGATAAGTGATGCATAAAGGGATAATTCACACAAAAATTAGAATTCTGTCCCTCTCCCTCATGTTGTTTTAAACCTGAATGACTTTGTTTCTTCTTTTAATATATTCTGTAGAATGTTAGAAACTAAAAAGTTTTGCTGACCATTGACTTCCACTGTATGGACAAAAACACTGAGCTTTTTTTCTCAAAACATCTTCTATGTTCCACAGAAGAAAGAAATTCATACCAGTATGGAACAACACGAGGGTGCGTAAATGACAATTTTCATTTTGGGGTGAACTATCCCTCTACAAAGTATAAAATAGTCATGCAAAAGTTAATTATGACTATTTCTGGTGCATGAAACCATAACCAACTTTATCGACAGACTTCAAAGAATAAAATTAAAAAACACATCCCATTTACATTTATTCATTAGCAGATGGCTTTACCCAAAGCAACTTACAAATGAGGAAAACAAATGAGTGATTTTAATCTAAATTAGAGCCCTGCATTTCAGACTTTTTTATGCCCCTCGGGCCAGGCTTCGGGCCAATTTTCACGTCATAGTTCAAACGCGGGCCGGGCCTCGGGCCTGTTTTAGGCTTCTCATTTTTGATATTTTAGACATCCATCAATTAGTGATGATAAAAATTGCCTTGCTGGTGGAAACAACACGAGACCGTGCTACCGCGACTGTCAAGAGCGGCTCTACGGTGTTTAGTGTCCCGCAGCAGCAGTATGTGTGGTGTGTGCCGTCAGCGCAGCTGAACAGTTCTGCGTTCAAATGCAAGCAATAGGCTTAAGCTTGCCACAAAGCACCGGCAAAAGTAATTACCATAAATGTGACGGGGGAAATAGTAAGGAGATATTTGAGTTATTTACTAATAAACTAGTGTTTTCGGAGTCGGTGTTACAAGGATGAAGTTGCCGATCCTGACTCGCCATCTCCTCATTAGACGCGCCTTTAGAGAGAAGTGCATCTTTACGGATTATGATTATAATGAAAGAGTTTTTGTCTTTGATTTATTTTATTTTGTTAAGTAGTGGGCATGGGAATTCCAGGCCACTTTCCTTCAGAGTTTAGCTCCAACCCTAATCAAATACACCTGAACCAGTTAATCATTGTCTTCAAGACTACTAGGAGGCTACAGGCAGGTGAGTTTTATCAGGGTTGGATCCAATCTCTGCAGGAAAGTGGCCTGGAAGGGCCAAGTTTGCCCATCACTGGGCTAAATTGATCAAACATAGGCTCACTGCCTACCGCTGGCCGCTTGGTCGTTACTTTAAAAAAACAAAAACTTATATTTAACGAACAAAAAATGATCCAAACATTTTTTTAAATTAACTTCTTAAAAAAATGAAACGAAATGTAATCACTTTGCTATTATATACAAAACTGAACTATTTTAATAGCTGAAACAGTAGTATAAGCTGTTTTGGGAGAAGGGGAAAAAAGACGCGCTCGGGTCGGGCTCGGGCTCGGGCCGGTAATTCTGATAAGCTGTCAGACACGGGCCGGGCTAGGGCCCGAGCGTCTCGGGCCAGGGCTAGGCTTTAGGCTAGGGCCTAAATTTGAGGCCCGTGCAGGGCTCTAATCTAAATGAACTGAAGAAAGTGATAAAGATCTGTAAAAATGTACATGCATCAGTTATATACTAAAAGGCCAATTAGATGATTTACACTGATCAAAGATTATGGAGATCACATCTCTAAAAAGCTGCAATTTATCCATTTTGAGAAGGAGAGACAGGAAAACCTGTTTTCTGTCTTTCGTTTTGCTTTCTGGGTCTGTTCAGCATCATTGTGTGCGTGTATGTACACCTGTGTGTGATCGTTTTGCTATCCATTGATGGTCTTCATGTATGGAAAAGATCTGCTTTTATTAGAGCATATTTAGGATGACAATCATGTCGCCATGAAAGAACAAACACCCACACACTTGCGCAACACACACACGTGCATTAAAGTTGCCTGACGTTCTGACTTCCCGTCTCTTTAAAGAAAGCATGTGACAGCATCTGCTTTGATGATTTTGTACAATGCCATTAAAAAAATGAAAGAGGTGATTAAAGGACAGAAAGAATGAACACACTGCTCTGTTTTTGCTGAAATGGGCTTAAGGCGTTACAGCAGAGTTGAGCTTTAGAAACACACTGGATGTTTTTGTAGTTTAAATGAAACAATGAATTCATATTTCTGTTAGTCAAAACAAGATTATGGCACAGCTGTGATGGATTATGAGAACATGCAGATCGGTGTTCTTCAGAAAGCTCTGAATATGCACTCTGGCAGTTCAAATCAATATAAACTAATCCATAAACACCATGTGAAGTCTAGTTGGGATGCCCAAACTAATAACCTCATGATAGAGCCACAGTGTCTTTATTTTCTTCACACTGCCAGACCTCGACAGGGAAACCAGAGGCTCTTTTGTCTGAATGCAAGTCAGTTCAGGACATATTCCAGATAAACTGCTTTTGTATGGACACAGTTCCATAATACATCACATTATATAACATATTTGTTTGCGAACACTTTAAATGTTTGATTTCAGTTATAATAAAGCCTATCCTTAAAAATCATGTAAAGGCTTTAGTCATACTGAAATTGTACCAGCCAGGTTTTGCAAAGTTGCACTAACCGACCTAGATAATGTGTATATATATATATTAATCAGACTACAATCAGCCTCAGCGTTGTGCATTTGCTCCAAAACACAGTGATGAAGTGCGACATGTATTTGAAACTTCAAATATTTGAATACCAATTGCGTTATGTATACTTGGACAGACAGATGATGACTGTACCTAACTGTACATACTGTAGCTTGATTATAACTTCATGTCATCAGAGTCTTTATATGATAGGCTTACAAGGTTATGTAATGCTAAATGCCAAAGCTGCAGAGTTTGTAATGTCCATCTGTTTTTGAAAATTCAAAATATATATATATATATATATATTTTGTTAAAATACACTACCAGTAAAAAGTTTGGGCTCAGTATGTTTTTTTTTTTCAATGAAAACATGAAATTGATCAAAAGGGACAGTAAAGACATTTGTAATGTTACAAAAGATTTCTATTACAAATAAATGCTGTTCTTTTGAAATTATTATTTATCAAAGAATACTAAAAAAAAGGCCAAAAAATATTTTGTTTCCAATGAAATATTTTTCAATATTTATATGATATTTCCAATATGTTTCCAAAAATATTAAGCAGCACAACTGTTTCCAACATTGATAATAAGAAATGTTTCTTGAGCACCAAATCAGTATACTAGAATTATCTCTGAAGGATCATGTGACACTGAAACTGGAGTAATGGCTGCTGAAAATTTTGTAATAAATCAACAATATTACAGTTTTACTGTATTTTTGATAAAATACATTCAGCCATGATGAACAAAAAAGGAAAACTTGAAATCGCATCATATGACCCCTTTAAAAATCTTGCCGACCACAAACTTTTGAACAGCAGTGTAACTGGATGTTTATCCACTTAAAAAGTAGTCCCTTACATTAAAAGAATGATTTCCAAATCATATAAACATTTTCCTGAAAATTCTAATTAACTGCTTTAAAGTTATGATAATTTCTTCTCACAGATACACAGACACACCTTGGCCTGTTTGTCACACGGCTGAAAGAACCAGAATTGAACCCTTGAAACTTCATCTGGAACCCAGTCAACATCTGCCACACAACAATCTGTCACACACACACACACACACACCA
>NW_015559171.1:388565-396105 GCF_001515605.1 Sinocyclocheilus anshuiensis | reverse complement strand
CACACACACACACACACACACACACACACACACACACACACACACACACACACACACACACAGGCTATATATAACCTGTTCAGTCACCTGCAAATATTTATCTCCATAGTCTCAAAATGATCTACTTTAAAATATCTAAAAGTTCAATAAGATCTGACCTTCTCAGGTAAACTCCAAGTCACTGTGCTCAATGAAAATGAGCTGAAACGTCATTCATATATTTGTGATTTGATGTGGCTCAGACAGCAGAGAGCGTCAGAAATTACATGGATTTCATCACACTCTGCGGAAGATTGTTCTCAATTAAAACATGATAAATAAACCATGATAAACATAGTAACGAGAAAAATATGCAGAAAAAATATCCCACCATAAAAGGAGACAAATAAAAACCCAAGAAATGAAAAAGAATGTGTGGAAATACTTGCACACATTTGTAAAAAAAATGACCAATGAACTGACCAACAATGTGACTCAACCTGGATGTCTCGGTCCAGTCTTTCATTCTTCCTACATCTAATCTCCCTGGCTTACATCAGTTCCTAAGCATGATTGTCTTAACAGAAACTTGCGTTAACAGAGAGAGGAAGAGACTGAAAGTTTTTCTTTACTCACCAGGGTACTGGTTGTTATCGAGGTCAGAATCTCCTCGCAGGGTGAATCCAAAGCCTGCTGGGATGCCGGATGAGGCCCAGTCGCCTTTCAGCACTTGAGATGCCTGTAACATCAGCCCAGATTTTTGCCCATTATAGATGAAGACCCTGCCACCACGATCCTCCCCTGCGAATGGAGCCCCTATTGCCAAGTCTGAGTAAGAAGAGGATGGAGAAATTATATTTGATCAATAACAGCATCTATAAGATGTACATTCAGTTTGCTACCTATGGAAGCAAGTTTCTTCATCAGAGTCAAAAAATAAAATAAATAAAAAATTGTGGGAGAGTTAAAAATTAGTTAAGAGAAATAAAGTTCCAACTGTGAGTCGTCGTATTGTGAGATACAAGATTTAAAGTCTCAACTGTGCTATAAAGTCACAATTATGGGGAATAATGTCTAAAAAGTAAGATATAAAGTCTTAATTCTGATAAATATAATTGCAATTGTGAGATATGTCACAACATGAGACAAAGTCGCAACTGTGAGATGTAAAGTTGCAATTGTGAGACGATGTCGCAACGTGAAATCTAAAGTCGCACTTGTAAGATGTAAAATCCTAATTGTGAGATATAAAGTTGCAATGCGATACAAAGTCTAAACAGTGAGAAAATTGTTAGACAAAGTTGCAATTGAGATATAAAGTTTCAATTCTGAGACATAGTCACAATTGTGAGATATAAAGTTGCAGCGGTATATATAAATTCTTAAATAAAGTCTCAATTTAGAGATATCAACTCTTTTGTAAAGTCTCATTTGCAAGATACAAAGTCACTTTGTGAGATACAGAAAGACATGAAGTTACAACTGTAAGATATAAAGAGCTTTTGATAAATAAAGTCATGAAGTTGGATTTAGTTTTTATTCTTCTAACATAAAAACTGGCTTCCATACAGTACAGGAATACCAGGATTCACACTGAGTGCTATACATTTGGATCTGCTCCATTTTGTCATTTATAATTTATTATTGATTATTTCAGTGTTTGATATGTTGGAGAGGAAGCGAGAGATGCTTTCATGTGGAAGAACAGAGGATGCTGCTGAAAAGAATACCGATGATTTACACAAAGCTCCGCAGGGAGTGACCGCTCTTCTCTCTTCGGCACTGAGGGACTATTACAGAACAATAACAGACTCATGCACAAGCACAAGTCCAAGTCCACTACTGCATGGCCAACAAATCTCCGGGGTAGGGTTATCTGTTCAAGTGTTCCTCCTGCCAGCAGTGCTGCTCAAGTCATTAACCTACATTTGGCCAGCAGCACATGCACACAAGGGGAAAACTGAAGAAACACAGAAATGCTGATCCAGACAGAGATGCCCACTGAGGGGCAGAAAGGCAGAGGAACAGAGCGACTGAGGGGATGTTGAGGAAATAGGCTCTATAAAGATCTATGTCAGGGATATTCATGTTACTTTGCTTAAGAGCCACTTTTAGAAAATGACCAGGGGCCACTGAATTATCTGGTAATAGTAATTATATATGGCTTTCATTTGGTTTAAAAGTGTTCAGTAACCAACGATCACAGCCAAGACTTAATGCATAACAGTCTCGTATATTTATCAAAACAGTGCTGAAACCTCTTTAAAAGACCATTTTCACTCAATGTAGTCCATGTGAATCTTATTTACACTTAAATGCATTCATAAAATTCATAAATGCTTCCAGCATGCTAACTTCAGATCCTAATATTAAAATACAGTGTGACTGCATCAATAGTGATGACATGGTAAATATTTGCATATCCTTATGCTCTGCATTAAAAGAATTCATTTATTCGTAATTGACCCTTTGCAAAGACTGTTGCTACATCCGACAAGCCATGGCGCTCTCATGTTATACATCACATTCTCACTCAGTGAAAACTATATTGAAGCATAAAGAGGACACTGACAACGCAGACAAGACAGAGCAGGTTCCTTTTGGTATGAAACAGTCTCAGCTTTCAAATTTTGTAATTAAGAAATTCAAACAACAAAATATCATTTTGTGGCTCTTTAAAGGGGTCTTATGATGTTGCTAAAAAGAACATTATTTTGTGTATTTGGTGTAATGAAATGTGTTTATGCGGTTTAAGGTTAAAAAAAACACATTATTTTCCACATAAGCTCATCGGTCTGAAAAGCGAGGTGTGCTGTGATTGGCCAGCAATCCAGTGCATTGTGATTGGCCGAATACCTCAAGCGTGTGACGGAAATGTTACGCCCCTTACCATACTGTGATGCCCTGTCAGGCCGGAGCGCAGTGTTGCCAACTTAGCGACTTTTTTTCGAAAAAAGCGACTAGTGACAAATCTAGCGACTTTCTTGGACAAACCTTATTTAGTCTCTGAGACTCTCCGGTACTGCTGCACGAGCGCGAGGTCTTGCTTTCCCAGCGCACACTCTCTCTCTGCGTCTGCTCTGTTCAGCAACCTTATTTAGTCTCTGAGACTCTTTAACCTTATTTAGTCTCTGAGACTCTTAAACCTTATTTAGTCTCTGAGACTCTTTAACCTTATTTAGTCTCTGAGACTCTTTAACCTTATTTAGAGGAGTAGCACTTTCAGTTAAAAAAAAGATATTATGTTGCTTCTAACTCTATTTTACATGCAAGTATAGCCGAAATCACAGCACAGCCATTGTCTTAATCGTATGTGTATTTGGTTTCATTAGACAATGTCGTGATTAGGATTAATCTTTGAGAGCTGGTTATGTAGCCTTAATGGACCGCATTTCAGTCACTATAATATTCATTCCGTTGTCTGACAACAGAAACAGTAAAATATGTTAATAAAAACAAGTTTTATTGAGAATTTGGCTGCATTAAAATGCAGTACGTGAGCACAGGGAGGCAAGACAATACAACGCACTGACGTCATGAATATGCTAATTAGTGTATGACGTCATCTAGCGACATTTAGCGACTTTTCAGGGGGGGTTTAGCTACTTTCCACTGAAAGAAGTTGGCAACACTGCCGGAGCGACGATTCAAAAACATGAAAACCCATTATAAACGAGGCATTTGTTGCATCCAGTGGGGGCATAATTACGGATTATAATGACTTATACTGTCTTTTTACGCATTGCATTGCATCGCGCCGCGTAAACATAAAACCATGTCTGCATTTGTGATCGGAGAAATGACAAACAACAAGCCCTACTCTACACTGCCAAAAACTCGCGTTTGAATCATCAGTGGCAAATTCTTTAAATATAAAAAACGTACTTACAGTCTGTGAGTCACAACAGCCGGCATTGTAGTCTACTCTACCAGGATCAGGAAACAGTCCTCCATAAAATGTGCTGCACACATCTGAATATTTGGGTTGAAGTGTTCTGGAACAGTGTTGTAAATACAACTTAACCACTGGTTTCTAGTCGTGTCCTCTTTTGGAATTCCAAACAAAGTAGTTTCACTTTCACAACGAAACACAGCGTCACACACGGCGGGCTAGAGTGAGCGGCGGTGGCCTAGAGTGAGGAACGGCCGGCGGGCTAAAGTGAGCAGAGGCCGGAGGCCTAGAGTAAGTGGCGGCCTAGAGTATGCGGAGGCGGGCTTGAGTAAGCAGGGGCGGGCGGGCTGGCTTGAGAATGGCGCGGCCGGCGGATTTGATGGAGGAGCATCCGGCTGGGCTTGCGGCAACCACAAGTGACGACCCCGGGCTGTACTCCGCTTCGTCCACCGTGAAAGCCGTTCCGGCGATCCACAGCACGAAGTTGATCTTTGGATTTGAGACTTTAGTCTTTGCAACTTTACAGATCTTCTTTATGCACCAAGAGCTTGTAACACTTCAAAGAGAAAGGAAAAATTGAAGTCGCATCATATGACCCCTTTAATGCATCATGACAAATTACTGTAGCGCCTCAGTTCAAATGGCACGTGAACAGATAATTTCTTCCTACTAGTTATAGCATGAAATAAACATGAATGAACATCCGAAGGTGTGTCGTTTTAACCACGGAAAGACGTCAGTACACACCAGTTTTCAAGTTCAAATCCACCAACTGTAATCTACTAACTTCCCTGTCTGGTTTGTTTGTCTAACAAAATGGCAGATTTAGCGCTATAGTTGGTCAGATCGCCTGTCAATCAAACTCCCAGCAAAGGGAATTTTAAAATGAAATTGAATTTAATGTTATTTACTAAATATATCTAATTATTTTCAGCCATTATTATTATAATTACACTAGAATGTGGGCCGAAAGTGGAGTGTGATCCTATTTTGGTCCATGAGCATAACTTTATAATATGCACATTATTATTGGACCCTGTGGTTTGTCATGTCTGTAAAATTTCTGTTTCTCTCCGCTGTGGCATGCATTCAATTAAGACACACAATTAAGTGTCTTGTAAAGTGTCATCTACATACACGTCCACCCCAGCATCTACTCTGCACCCCAGCATCAAATCGATGTGACGTGACAAATCATCAAGACTTTCTACACTACAAGCAAGTTGTGTGATGGAGCAAAACTAGAGCGGTGTACACAGACTTTTTGAATATATAAAGGATTTTTGTCCTGTTGTGTCACTTGGTTGTAGTGTAGACATGGAAACTGCAACTGAACTGTTAAAAACAATAACAATGTTGTTGAGGATAGTTATGTCTGCTGATAACCTCATAGGGAGCTGAATTTGAGGCTTTGAGTATCCCCGATCGATTTCCTCACTCTGTAATGAAAATAACTAACAAACTGCAAAGAACTGACAAAAACAAAGGAATAAAAGGATACAGAATAGGGAAAGAGAGAGCCCATGACTAATGACAGATCTTAGAGGAATGTGTGCTCATGGAAATCTTCTAAGCTAAGCAAACCTTTCTGAGGTAGACGGGAAAGAAAAGTTGAATTACACTTAGAAAAATAAAATCATCACCACAAGAAAGCGCTAATTTCCATCTACTGGACCACCGTGCGTGTGTGTGTATGTGTGTGCATGTGCGTCAGTGTATGTAATAATGCTCTGTTTCACTGTTTCTCTTGGGCGAGTTCCTTTCTATAAATATCTGTCGCGTGTTGTTGATGATTCTTGATCATTTCCTTTTCCTGTTTTCTGGCAGTGGGCACAGTAGCTGGCACAGTGCCAAAAGAGCCCCAACAAAAGAACAGCATAATATATATGAGAGCGAATTCATTTTGACACTTTACAAGATACTTAATTGTGTGGTTTGGCCTTAATCGACTGCATACATACACTACATGCCACAGTGGAGGGAAACAAGCATTTTACAGACATAAGAAACCACCGAGTCAAAAAATAATAGGCATATATTATAAAGTCATGCTCAAAGGCCTAATCTCATTTTCTGGCCCTAATGGAAATATAATTATAAGTTTTATATGTACTTTTAAAAATAATAAATAAATGTCTATATATATATATATATATATATATATATATATATATTCCCAAATTCACTTAAGACTGGAGTAAAAGCTGAAAATTCAACTTTGTTATCACAGGAATAAATGACATTTTAAATGATTAAAATAGAAAACAAAAATGCAATTTTAAATTGCAATAATGTCTTACACTGTTCAGATTACTTTAGGTTTTTGATTTTTACAAATTTTCTCAAAAATTCAGTGCAAAACAAACAAACAAACAAACAAAAATACACTTTCTTGTTTCACAAAAAAAAAAATTAATCTGGAAGCAACAGACCAACAAAACTGAACAAACAAAGCTCAGTGCAAAGCAGCCGAGAGTCTAACTACAGCAGAAGTACAAAGCACACGTAGACACTGTGACAAGTATCACTTCGTCACACCAGTGCAGCCATATGGCTGGTGTAACAGAGATACAGTGTGTGATATCAGATTCATTATGACCATATCAGTTATTGATTAAGTCATTATTCTCCAAAACTCCAAGGCAGCATCATCTCATAATGCAATATTTTTACATCGCCAGAAAAAGTGAATCAAGACCCATAAGTAATCCACAAAATTAATCCCTGAGAGTTTTTACCATAGAGCCTTTTACTTGAAACACACAGACACGTTATATACAATATTTGAGTCTCTAAGCACACTGGCATTTCATACAAGTTGTAAAGTCTTATGGCAACATGCTTTTGGAAATCAGAGGATCAGGTGGCTTACATCTCATGTATGGATATCATATCCTCATCTTACTTTCATCCACATCTAGTGTCATTTGAAAATTACACTGACATATCAGATCATGTTACAGTAACATATGGAGCTGATTCATAGACTGCATGTGCGCACACACACACACACACACGCATACATACACACAGTGACCCTTCACAAAAGAAAACCTCTGTTCCCAACTCAACTCAGTCTGTCTGCAGTGATGGAGATGATCTGTGGCTGATTAGTCTGGTCTGAACTCCACCCATGAACACCTGGTTTCTTTCAGATGCATAAGGAACTCTTAAAAAAAAATCATAATAAATAGAGAAATGCTGCCATGACAACATAATTGGCAATGATCAGGACCGAAACTAAGAGACAGGGCTCAACAGTAAGGATTTTTTTCTGTGTGCCCGGTCAGGTCAGTAATTCAGAATTCTTGATGCTCTGCCAAAATTTTCAGTTCTCTGCCCAAAATTTCTAATTCTCCAAATTTTCTATTAAGTTTTAAATTAGGGTTGTGCCGGTGAGGAAATTTTGTGAAATTTTGGTGTTAGTTCGTTTGAGTTTCCCTCTTTTCTTTACTTTCAAATGGCTTGTAAAAGTGCCATGCAAATTTTACTTTCACTTTCAAATTAGCGGCAACTGCCGCAATTCGGCGTCAAGCCGAAGGACTCCGAAGGACTCAAGTCCTCGGATTTCTTGGCTTTCAAATAGCTTGAAAAATCACCGTGCGCGTTTTACTTTCACTTTCAAATTAGGGGCAATTCAGCGTTGATTCAATTCAAGCAACAACAACA
>NW_015559171.1:373171-388479 GCF_001515605.1 Sinocyclocheilus anshuiensis | reverse complement strand
AAAATCTGACTCCTGCTCCGTGGTGCACTGTCGTTCGCGCACGGTTCGGCACGCTGCATTGAGCGTTTAGTTTTTAAAAGTGTCTGTCCTCTAACTGAACTAGGCTAAATGATTTTTGTTACTATAAATAAATCAAAACGATGGTGGGGGCCAGTGCCGCGGTAGGCAAATGACGTAACCAGTGTTGTGGCTTAACACCGGTATAACCGAAAACACAGTCTATCGCAGCAAGGTTTAGTTTTTAAACGTGTCTGTCCTCTAACTGAACTAGGCTAAATGATTTTTGTTACTATAAAAAAATCAAAACGACGGTGGGGGGCGGTGCCGCGGTAGACAAATGACGTAACCGGTGTTGCGGCTTAACACCGGTATAACCGAAAACACAGTCTATCGCAGCAAGCCTATTTTAAATCATAAATTTTATGGGGGGTGAATTTACATTTATAATTTTTAATTTATTAAATTTATTTATTTTTACATTTATTACAGTATTTAATATTAATTTCTAAACTATTAATTTATTTAAATATGATTTATTGCAGATTTTTCAATCATATAAGTTTTTTGTTTAACATTATTTATTTATTTTGCAATACTAGTGGTTGAATAGCAACAGGAATATAAACCACGTGACCTCCATCCGCAGACTCAACAAAACACACACAGAACAGAGTGGTTCACACCCAACTCTTCACAGGAAAATGCAGACAAGGGCAACAAATCACTAATTTTACCCTTCCCGGCTGGCTAGAACAGTACATTTTAAGTGTGTGATAGAGAGACAGGATATCCTACACAAAAAAGACAAGTAGGAAATGGGTGTATATGTAACCTCTGTCTCACTGAAAAACTCTTGAATCAAGCAACACAACACCCTAAAAGCAAATTAACACGAACACTTACCAAGGTAGCCATCCTGGTTGATATCTCCGAGAGGGGCGATGGCACTTCCATACCGGCCGAACAGGTGCATTCCAGTGAGAGTGATGGAAGGGGAGAAGAGAAGCACGTCCTCTTGCAAGTACAAGTACACACGGCCCACCTCACGCGGTTTACTCTCAAACTCACGGTCCATGTAGAGTGGAGCTCCAACTAGCATGTCATCTAGACTGTGTGTGCACAGAAATTAACAAATTTGATACAAACACCTCTAAGTTTTGAATTTTTAGAGGCCCATAAGTAACATAAATTGTACATGTATTTGTTTTGAAGATGCTTTACTTGGAAACTGAATGGATGGTTAACAACCGAATAAAGACCTGCAGCTTTATAGTGCATGTTTGAAGTCAAAGAATCATACAAGACGTCACCCTTGAGGTTACAAGACAGCAATATTTGCAAGGAAGTGCACCAATGAACCATTGTAAAATATGAGCCATCAGAGAAGACAAAGACGAGCCAGCGCATGACAGTATCATAGCAGGGGATAAAGTATAAATCTTATAAATGCTGATAATACAAAACAGAGACGTTTTGCTTGGAGATATGAATTTAGGAGTGTGTTTTGGACTGTATGAGGACCGATGGAGGAATACCAAAATGTTCTTACAGTTCGGAACGGGGCATTCTGAGAATAACCTGGACTAAAACCAACAAAGATGGTGTCGGGATTCCATGATAAAATGGAATGAAACATTGTAGAAAAATTCACATTTGTACTTCTCAGACTTATTAGATCTAAGATAACAGATATAACCAAGTTATGTTATTTGATATCTAAAAATAAATCACTGTGATTTATACATTTCAGCATTTAGCAGCCAAAAAATAACAAAAACGATACATTGATTTCAACACTAAAGACTGATTGGCCCTGTTTCCAGCAAATGAGCCATTTCAACAGCTATAAGTGTAAGGAGCTCTGTACGTTGGTCATTGCTGGTGTATCATTTAACTGCTCTTTCTTTGTGTGTACTGCTGTTTTACAGTGTATTCAACCATGTACCATTGGTAAGTAAGCCTTTCAGTTAATGGCATAAACACATGTCAGCATTTCAGACATAAGAGAAGGAGCTTTGGCGCTGATGTGTCAGCAAAGTTTTGTATCCTCATAAGACCAAATTAGAAACCAATTTTATGCATATCAAATTCCCCCCTAGACGATGTGAGCATTTAAACAAGGGTCAAGTAAACCAGAGCTTAAAGCATGAGTCTGAATAAGCCAAAACCCATATAAAACCTCATGGTCCTATTCATATAATTTATATGGTCCTATTTAGTTCTGAATACACCATGTAACTAAATACAGCATGAGGTAGTAAAATAAATTAGCTCAAAACAAATAATACAGACAGCTAAGAAAGTCTTGTTTCAATGCAGGCAGACCGTGAGGAACACCTAAGTACTACGACTATAAAATGTTATTTTTGAGTTGCTTCATGGGGATAAACTTACATTTCATAAGAATGAACTTAATGTAGCCAGACTTACTCATTTACCACCACATCTTGCATGGAACAACCATTTTGCGACCTTACATGTAATTGGACATTCATTTCCATGTTGACTTACCCATCTCCATTTAGATCAGTCACTGCAACAGTGTATCCAAAATAAGAGGCCATCTGCGAGAAAAAATCATATGTGAAATAGAAATGTGAGACGAAGGAGAGAAATAGGACACACTGCTAAGACAAATATCTTCTGCTGCATTAGAATGCAGTTAAAAAGATCTCATGTCTCATTCAAAAACTTCCTTTAGTCCAATTTAGTCAAGACGTACCGTAAATATATAAATTAAAAAACATTGTGCTTTTTTTGGCTGTGGAAGGCAAAACTCCAAAAAACAACAATAATCATTTAAAAGAGATGTTTGTGTACAATTTCTATTGATTATGGCAGCATTTAATTCATCAAATGTTCACATGTACCCAAATGTGCAGTGCAGTCACACTACACACTTTCACACCCTAATTTTAGCTTTCTGGCTTACAATGGAGGAGCAATCAATCAGAATGTGGCTGTCTGCTGCATTCTCCACAACTTAGAACTCAGAACTGACCCACAACTCCCGCAATTAATTCATAGTGAACAAATAACATGTTTTAAAAAAATTTAAAAACAAAACAAAAACCAGACACTCCAAAGGTTGGACAGTCACTCACCTGCTCCCCAGTAAAATTCTGAATAAATGTCAGGTTTGTTGCGTTGATCACAGCCACCTACAAAAAGAGAAACGCCCGATTATATTAGTGCTCATGAAACACTGTTTCCATTCATGACAGACTGTCATGATTCTGATGTACTGCAGGACTTGTGTATTTGACCACATGCCTGTCCTCTACTCCAAACCAGAGTGATTTTCCTCATGTTAGGCATTTAGCACTCTAATAATTACATCCAGAATAATCTTAGTGGATGTTTTATGGGACACGTATGACTGAGATCCTAAATCAAACAGCCACATATGGCTAATACCCAAGAATATAACATGCAGTAAAAAAAGACCCAAATTCACTGTCTGCTTCACAAACCACCCATCCAGCTGAATATGATTCTGTTTAATTGAGGACCAAAGGGGACACCCCTGCGTCCTAGATGCTACAGCCCTAATTGGGAATTCCTTCTTAAGACTGCAAATCACATCCAGATGAGAAACTCGCATCCACTTCCACCAGTGACTTAGAGGTTTTACTTTAACCAGAATAAGAGTCTTTGCAAAACATACAGCCTTTCTTTGTTTATTTGAATAAACAAATGTTTCAGTTTTAGTACAAAAGTGGGCTAACCTCTCAAATGTTTCTCACATTCTTCCTTCCCCCTTGACCTTTACTACTGACCTTTGATTCCATATCTTACCATGACAGAAACACAGGAAACAAATTCTGTTTAGGACTGTATACTTACATAACCAAAGTTGTGCGCCCCTCGAGGTACCCCTGCTACCAGTTCTGCATAGAGGACATAAGAAAGGCATACAGTAAACATACCTGAGATATTTACATATGTGCCAGCTGGTTTATATATTTTAGACTTGCAGAGTTTGAAGAAACAAATGATGTGCTTCAGTACTCAACAATAATAAAACATACACTTTTCTTGTTTTGAGAAGAGTATGTATGAGTGAACGTTTCCACACTGACAACCACTTATCTAGTGCATCTCAGGCAAAACAGTGAGGTGAGACGTGTGAGTGTTGTTAATCTCTTTTCTGTCAACACCATGCCAGTCACTCATTTATTATAAATATTTAGAAGAGAGAGACAGAGAGGAGAAAGACACATAGTGGAGGAGACAGAGGCTGTCTGAGGTCTGATGGATGATCTTGGAGATAGTCATGTGGTGGGAGAGTTTGTGGCTGTCTGTCAGATCTGTCCCACCCACTGAGATCGGAGAGGGACCGTTCAAAAGTCTGCCTCGTTTCTAACTCGAAATCTCCCAGACTCTCAGGGACCCATCACAGCCGGCTCGTCCTTGACCCTTCCCCCCACCACCTCAAATTTCCCGCCTTCCTTGACCGCAAAGTGCGCCACAGCAAAAGCCCATTTATGAAATTCTGACAAAAAGAGATCAGCATGTCTCTCCTCTCTGGATTCACCACTAATCCAGACCAGATAGAACATATGTCTGAGAAAGACAGAGAGAAAATTCTGGGAAGAATGAACTGAAACTGCCGATAACGTTGATTATTTGTGCATGCTGTATGCATTGTTTTAAAGTCTGATTCGCTAAAGGAATTGTGCAAATCAAGTAAAAGAGCACATATACCCCTCAAAATGGTGTTGAACACAATTTTTCGCCATTCCCCATTTTGCAGGTCAGTTTTGAGTGCTAACTTGTGGATGACACTGCAGACTACTGCAATCTGCCATACTTCATGATCACCATATGATGAATTACTCATGTCATTTTTACAGAAAAAGACAAAAAATTCTGCAAAACCTGTTAATACATTACCAAATACAGGGAAAAATTGTTTCCTATTAACATGGAATTATATGTAATTTTACAGTAAAATGCTGTTTGGAAGTAAAATTTGGAAGTAAAATCTTTAAATTACAGTACCATACAATTTACGGTGAAAAACAGTAAAAGGACAGAAGTCCCTGTCAGACAAATCACATGATTATATTTTATTTAAATAGTTTTGTTTCTTCTTATTTGTACATTGTACATAAGCAGCTTTACATAAAATCATGATGTTAATGTTTATAATATCTTAATATTGCAATGCCTTATAGTCACATTTAGCAGATTAGAGCTGGGTGATAATATGATATGTAGCTGATAATTACTGCATTATTTAGTTAATGTTTATTGCATTATTTTAGTGTCATATGTGTTACCATGATGGTGTTTTATCACCCTGTGCAAATATGAAAGTATCATTTAAAAGCAAGTATGGCCATGTTTTATGGACAGGCCACTTGCAATGAACTCTGACTCATTATGTGGTTTTCTATTGTGGCACCTGTATCAGTAACAGATATAACATTATATCACTTAATGAAATATACAGTCACCAATATACCATCCCGCAATATTGGAAACACTGTCACAGTATTTTACAGTGAATTTCCACCTTAACATTAACTGGCCTTTTTACAATGTAGAAATTGTAAACAAACATATTTTTAAAATTAAAATGTGTACTTTTCCATCAGGTGCACTCTATTATATGGCATAATAATTCACACAAGATTTATTTTAGTCTGTTAAAGCTGAATTGTAGGCAGTTGGTAAATAAGATGCAAGGTTTTGTGAACGGTACTGTCTGATGGATAGGTATGCTAATGATTGCTTATGAGTCGATGTGGGCGCACACGTGTGTTAGAGAGGGATGACAGACTGCAGATGGGCTGTTTGTCACTGGGTGGCATGTCAGGGACAGAATCCTGTGAGTACTCTGTAATTATGGTATGAGGCTGAAGGGTCCGATCAAAGCTCAGTAAGTAACAAATCCACACACAGAGACAGAGCTCTCTCTCTCTCTCTCTCTCTCTCTCTCTCTCATGCACTCACATTCATACACAAAACTCTACAAAAGATGCAAAGCTTTGTTTATGTGTCTGAGATAGAGGTCTGCTACATTACAACATGTGACAAATTGGAAAAGAAGATATTTGGATGAATTTGTTCACACATACAGTTCTAAACAACACTGGAGCCCATTTAGACATTTTTCAAAATATCTTCTTTTGTGTCATGCAGGTTTGGAATGACATGAGGGTGAGTAAATGATTATAGACTGATCTTTTTTTGGGTGTATCGCTCACATATATAAAAGGTTTAAAAGTTCTTACCTTGTTCCGAATCACCTGTGAACTCTCCGACCGCTACAGAGTAACCTACCAGACACAGAAAGAGAACATTAGAAAATAACTGCGAATACAGTTATCGGAATAGTTGATGCAGCTAACCATAGTGGGTCAGTTTAAAAATGATGTTTACTCATGTTGGTTTTATCTCGTCATTTTATGATCAATTGCATTATTATAATGACAGACCAGCTGTTATGATTATTACAGCATACAAGGGAAAATGCTCATAGGATATACAAGTGTGTATTTATGGAATATTTGTGTGTGTGTATGTGTGTTTTGAGGTCTGCAGTTCCAGATGGAAATGTTATCAGTAGGCACAAACTCTGCACCAAACTGAGCAAACTGAGCATAGAGTCGAGGTTACCGCAACATCCACCAAAAAAAGCTTGTGTGTGTGTTTATTAAATTGACTGAGGGCTGGTCCTCTGACCCATAAACAGGGCCCCCAAAGAAAATCGCTGGTGTCCCATAAAGCATCTTTACCTTTCAAAGGCAAACACACACACGTCTCTTACCTAGGTAACTGTCATCATATGTGTCTGATGCAGCCACAGTCTGCTTCTCTCCCTGAACTTTACGCAGAATAGTTTTCAGAGAATAGCCGTTCAATATTTCTGCAACTCCTGCAGTGATCACTTGACCTAAACACACACAAATACACATTAGTTTCCACATAGGCCTACTGATTTTGTATCAGTGTGTGTTGATGTGCATCACAGACATTGTACAATTGTGGTGGCAGATGTCGTTACGTATTTTCAGACGGCAAAACAAACTGTAAAGTACACAATTCCTATAGAAATCATATGCAATAAAATATTAGGAATAAAAACAGCAATAAAGTTGTTTTTCCGCATATATATACAGGACGCATATATATATATATATATATATATTCTAAAAGAAAAATATTGTTTTCCTCTTAGAATCTTTTATGCCATTTCCTTTGTATGTTTTTAACATTTAAAAATGATTAGTTAAATAATTATATTCAGTTACAATAGTAATAAAATTATATTAAGATCAATGATATCTTTTTTGTAATATCGTTCTAATTTATTATATCTCTCTAAGATTAATTATTGTGACTCTGAAATAATTTAAGAAAAAAAAAAATAAAATGTAGCATAGGTATAATATAGGATTGATAAGCTTCATGTTTGAAATATTTTCCAGCAGGAAATATCACTGCTATTGTAGAATGACCCATTAATTGATGATTTGAACCAAGGATGGAAGCTTAATTCTGAACAGGCAGAAAGACACCAAAATGAAAACATTAACAACTTCTTTCCAAAACGGTCAAAAACTGCCCACATTCAGATTTGTCATTCTACATTACACAAGCACTGAGGAAAATAACACAGATGCAAGTTCTCATATTAAGATCTGAAATGATGAAGGAAAGAATGTGAAAGAGAGTGGGAGGAATGTCCTCCATTTTTGTTATTCAAGTTCAATAAAAACATTACTCTCTTTTACTACCAGGCTACAGCCTGACCTGAACCCCAACCATTAATCTCTCTTACTGTGTGTGTTTAGCTGTGTGTCTGTCTATTCATTTGCATTTGTTTTGTGGACACACACACGACGCAACATGTGGTACTTTTTCCCCTCACAGAAAGCTGTTGTCTTTTCCTCCAAAAAATTATGAAAGGCAAAGGTTAAGTTGGACTGAGTGTGGGAAAAGAGGAGAGGAGCGAAAACGAGAGGTAGGTCATAACTTCTAATGCATCTGTATTTGTCCACTGCATGAAGTATATGACAGAGAGAGTGAGACCCTGTTTCTGACATTAGATTTCTGTGTCTTCTCAAGTCATCTGTCTCTCCATTACAAGCAAAAACCAAGAACACATGTGAGACGTGACGTGGAACCCAGTATTATCAGTATTTATTAAGGGCTGTGACTCTGAGTTCAGGCTGTGTGGGGTCTGAAGATTGAACAAATCTGTTTTCATCTCTTAACATACGACTGCAATTACACAACAATCAACATCTAGCATTATGATCCAAATCCATGCACATAAACAATCACATATACATCCAGCCACAAAATATTTAGCTGTGCCTCATTTGGTCATTTTTAGGAGGTGCAATGTCCTCTTTCACTTCAAGCAATACAGTTAGATGTATTCATGAAGATTTCTCATGCCTTTTGGATTTGACACATGCATTTCTGTCGCTTCTTCAGTCATTCAAGATGGTGGAATAAACACTAATTATAAAAATAATTTATACAATTTTTAAAGATGCTGCACTTCCAAAAGGCAGTTTATGGCTAATTAAGTATATTAGAGCAGAACATAAACATACAAAAATAATCAACTATAGAAATTTGTTACATTTTAAGTCTTCAGAACTGTTGGATTTTTTTTTATTTCCATAACTTTTTTTTTTTAAATTCCCTTATGTTTCCAGGTTACCATGACCATGTGAATCTCAATACACCACATACAATCTCACACTCATAATAACTAGCTGATTGAAATGTGTTTTTCAATGGTTGATTTTGATACCAATATCGAGCTAGCATGAGTCGCTATAACGAGCAACATAATACAAAAATTTGAATTTAGAAATATTATAATTACAGTAATTATAACTAAATTATATTATTTATCAATCAATTTAAATTTGTAAAAAGGCACTGATAAAGCTAAGTAGATTTTCAACTAAACTCAAAGAGGAACTGCCAGTTTTGTTAATTAGCCAGATGAGTCGATGCAGACAGTCTCAAAATGGCCAAACACTTGCTGATTTATTTATCCCTAACATAAACACCACTAAACATACGCAGGTGTACAGATTTCTGCATTCTCTTTAGATATATTTCATTGCCAATTGTGCAGAACGTATAATTCAGGCTAAAAGTGAGGAAGTGCAGGTGTTGGTTAACCTGCTTTCACTGGAGTTTAAAAGCGATGATTACAGCTCTAACGGTGAGCCAACGTTAAAGCCACTGACCAGAAAGTGCAACTCATTGACCTCTCTCTGTCTTGTATTATCACGACTGCTATATTACCGCTATCACTGACCCATCTGTGATCAGTGACCTGTGGCAGAACACTTCACTGAGGAGTGAATGGCGAGCTCTGATTGGCTGAACTGACTCAGCAATGGTAGCGCTAACACACAGATAATCCCTGATTATTTTGGTAACGGGACTCATTGGGAGGTGACGTGTCATCATTCTGAGTGTCTGTTTTTCTGCTCTGAAGGTGGAGGAAGGGTCAGCCTGGTCAGTTTGTTGGATGGAACTGAGATTCTTGGGGTCCTGTGAGACTGTGAGTCTGCCAATCTCACTCAGAGAGACTCTGTAAAAGGATGGAATGATGGAAAAGACAAAATAACGAGGATAAGTGTGTTACCTTGCCAGTAGAAACTCCCTGGCCCTCCCACAACCAGAGTCCCTTCCTGAGAGATGGAGAAACAACAAGTGAGGAAATGGGAGAGAAGATAGAAATGAGGACACAGGCCTCAAAAATGAGTTTGTGTTTATTTCTGTGGGTTTGCTTGCACATTTTGAACAGGATTATGGAGAAAGACTTACAAGCAACTGACAAGAGTACTGATTAATTTACACACAAGAGTGAGTATAAGTAGAGATAAAAGAAATAAGGCATGAACATAAAGGAATCAGCTCTCTTCCTGACTAAATGAAGGGTCAAAGTGATACATAAAGCAGGGTCTAAAAGTCATTCTTCAATTTAAAACTGGAATTGAATGTTTTGAGATTTTGAACAAAAAGCAGGACAACACATAACACAGGAGTGTGTAATCATAAAGATGAAACACACAGACAGGGTTTAGGAGGGAGATTTGTTACCTTAGTGAAATCAACGCTGAAGCCCGCCTGGCAGAAGCCCTGGCCCTCGGGGTCCGGGTTATCTACAAATATCAGAGCAACTTCAGTATTGCAAGCCACTAAAGACAAATGTGTAAAATATTTATGTAAATGGATGATGTGATGCAATGAAATGTAGACTTCACAAGTTCACACTTCATATTATTCCCGAATAAGATTAGTGGCACCTATGGTCCTATCCCTGTATTTAATCCCAAACACAACCATGCTCAAACCCCAAGCCTTGGAGGACAGGAATGTAGTTCCAGGACCAATGTCCTGTGTGTAATTGCTATAATGTGTCGTTCAGTCGGTGGGGAGGGTTAATGAGGCGGAACATCACTTCCAAATCCCAACCCCTGTTCTTGTCATGTTCTCTAAAAATACAATAAACACTCTCTCTCATTCCATCCCTGTTTCTCTTCTTTCACTCCTCTGCCAGACTTCACTTAGTATTTCATTTCTCACATTTTCTCAATACTACTGTCTTTGCAAATGTGTGCATTCATGCATACATGAGTGTGTCCACTGCTGAGTGAACACAAGCTGGATTATATCAACACTGGACATCTCTGCCCCGAGTCTTGGCAGGGACTCCTAGCTGACCTGCCAGGGAGACGGCTGGCATTTGAAATTGTTTGACAAAGAATGAGGAAAGTAATTCACAGTCATTATGGCTTCATGTGTCATATAATAATTTCCCCTCAGAACATATTAGGCACAATTATTATTATTAATATACCACTTCACTCTACACTAACTGTTAATACACACTGTCTCAGTACGTGTATGTGCGTGCTATGTAAATCTAAGAGAATGTGTGTATCTGATATGACGGCAAGAAATTAGAGTAAATTATCAACTACCATAACTGTGAATGAGACTTTAAAGTACAGGAAATTACATTAAAATAAACATGTGAGTTTCTCCTTTGATCTTTGTTTACAGCAGGGCATATAATTGCCATGGCAACTGGCACAACTGGGCAGCCCTAGAAGCAGCAGAAAAATCTGTGATTCTGTGTGTAAAGGAGAGCTGGTACGACTACTCATTTTTGCTCGTCGGCTAGCCATCGGAAAAAAAAAGTCAACTAGTTATATGTAACCGTATGAACTTTAATAAAGCTTAAACTTAAATTTGCAAGTAGTTAAAGTTAACTGCATGTTCACTGGTTCTATGTCACTGTTTGTGTTTGTGTGTGTGTGTGTGTGTGTGTGTGTAGTATTCATCCAGACTACACTTGTGGGGACCAAATGTATGGTAGTATAGTAGAAGTATAGTAAATCCAGTAAATTTTGACCTTGTGGGGAAGGTAGTGTAAGGGGATAGAAAATACAGTTTGTACAGTAAAACATTATGCCTTTGGAATGTCCCCATAATGATAGGAATACGTGTGTGTGTGTGTGTGTGTGTGTGTGTGTGTGTGTGTGATATACTCACTGGTTCGACACGGTGAATACTCAGCATAGGCACTAAAGTTCTGCACAGCCACATAACAAGTTCCCACTGGATCCATCTCACTGCTGACCTTCACGGTCCTCCAGTGATAGAGGGGCGCACAAGCCTACAGAACCACACAAACACCATGTTACTGTAAATAACAGCACTGATAGGTGTAGATCGAACAAAAAGACACTCCTTAGGACTGAGCTGGAGATGAAAAAAAAAAATCCCATCTTCCGTAATTTTCTGAATAAAAGCATTTGAAAGAGCAAAATGTTTCCGTATTTGATTGTTTGGAGAACAACAGTCACATTTGGGAACCATGCCTTCCCTCATGTAATAACTCTGGGCTTATTCTTTCAAACATCAGCAGTTCTCCACCTCGCATGGTCAACCTCAAATCAACATTTTCCAAACCCCCCTCAGTAACAGGATAGAGCCACATTTCCTATCAAAACATTTCTCCAAAACAACACTCCCATGCATTCATGAATGAAACTCTGATTCTGGCTCCCATGTATTCATGAATGAAAGACTAATGCTATTAAAACAGCATTAAACCCATTGATGGGCAGCTACTTACTGATAAAGAGTAGAGTTTCCCACCGCATCCACGAACGCACAGAAGCATGCATCCAGCATGAGGATGACTGTAAAGGGTCTTTAACTGGATTATGATTCTGAGCATAACTTACCACCACTTTGCCTTTGTGGGTCCTGACTGTGGCTCCAAACCACTGATGGGATTTAAATTCTAGAGGCTCCCGTGTCCCGTTCACTTTAATCATCCGGTTATCTGGACAAGAGAGAGAGGAAGAATGAAAGTTACAGAAAACAGAATAGGACTTCATTATATAATAAACATATAATGAAAGTTACAGAAAAACAGAATAGGACTTCATTATATAATAAACATAACACTTTGCGAACACTTGTGCCAAACTCATTTTGAAACAACATGAACCATGAAACAACAAATTAGGCTTCAAATGAGTCTGAGTGTGTTTGTTTATGTGAAGGCACATCTACAGGGGGTCGTTTTACTCAGAGTGTGTACACAGCTACATGATTCTGTGGATCTGTGTCTATGGGGTTCTGTGTGATCCAGAAAAGATCTCGCTACAGCTGGGCCTGTTTAGAGCTCCATAAGGTACAGACTACACCTCATAAAAACACATCAACTCTAATCCTTCTCTGCTTTCTTCTCTTCATCTCTCAGGCCTTTACTATGGGCCTTTTTCTTAATGCTATATGTAAGTCTTCTAAGATTTTCAGTATTTTGAAGTCATGTTCTCTCGCTCCATACAACTTTCTTAAAGGGGTGCTATTATGCTTTTTCACTTTTTCAACTTTAGTTAGTCTGTAATGTTGCTGTTTGAGCATAAAAAAGATCCGCAAAGTTACAAAGTTCAAAGTCCACTTCAAAAGGAGATATTTTATTTAACAGAAATCACTTTTCAAAAACTACAACGAACGACTCGTTTGGACTACAACGCATATTTTCCGGGATTTGTGATATCACAAATATCGACGAATGGGACGAGACCTGGTTGAGCTGCACTAGAGAAGGCAATGAGTGTTATCACTATGTCGGAGACACGCTAGCCTTCCCAAGGCAGACGAACTTAGAGTGGTTACAATCATCCGGGCTTAAATCGCGCTCAAACTGATTTGATATTGACGCAATATTTACACTGAAGCTCGCAGGTGGCTATGGTAAGGAGCATGATATTTCCCGACCAGGCGCTGCCAATCACACCACACACTGGCCCAGCTAACCAATCACAGCACATTTCGTATTTCAGAAGGCGGGCCTTCATTTGATTCAGGAACTATTCGAGCCGTTCATGCTAGACTGGGGAGAGAGGTGTTGTAATAATGTAAAATATGTGAAAAATACAACCTAGTATGAGAGCTTGTTCTAGTACACCCCCAAAACAAAATCAAGACTTTGTAAAAGAGCATAATAGGACCCCTTTAAAGAATCATTAAAGGGTCATGAATTGCCTTTTTTTTTTTACTGTTCTCTGAGGTCCACTTATAATGGTATCAAAAGTTTTACATCAAAAAACATCAGAATTTAGAAGTAATAGGCTATTTTTCTGTCCTGTTTTGACCCCCCTCATCGGAACGCTCTGTTTGAATAGGTGTGGTGGATTGTAGACTCGGAAGTAAACGCCCACTGCTATGATTGGTTAACAGTTATGTATGTTTGACAGCCTACATCCTTCACAGATGGATGCTGCTGTGATTCAGGTTAAAAATGCATAAATACTCAGTACATATCAAACGATCTGTAATAACAAACAAAGCAATAGTGAAATCCAAATCCAATATAGTCGGCACAGCATCTTCTTTTAGTTTCAATCTTTCTGAAAATCCTGTGTCGAATTGTGCCTTGTTTGTAAATGAATCCGCTGTGAAATGAAGTGAACAAAGGACCAAGTTCTTACTGACGCGGTCTGGAACTTCATTAAAAATAAAGTTCATCAACTCTTTCCTAATGTAGGGATTAGAAGGAAGGCAATGCAGACTGTTTTTCCACATCTTGGCACTGCACAGCGTCTTGTTGTCTTCGGAGCCATCTTTTTCCTAATGTTGGGATCAGAAGGAAGTGAATGCAAAGAGTGTGGCACTGCACAGCGTCTTGTCTTCGGAGCCATCTTTATTGTTTGGTTTCTGTGTAGACCTGCATTTACCTCTCTCGCTATTTACACTACACGCACGAATCAGTGGGTGGAGCTAAACAGGCAGTGTTGTACTGTAGAAGCAGACGTTGATCTTCTTCCGCGGAGGCGGTGTTTAGCCACACTTTTATGTCATAGAGCGGCACATTCCACAACCTGTCGTTTTGGCAGATTGGCTTCAATATAGGCTGATTTTAGACTAATGAGAAAGTTTGAGTTCTGAAACTTGCAGGACGTTTTTATAGTACAATGACCTCTTATATGTCAAAAGATCAAGGGAATTTTGATTTCTCAGTTCATGACCCCTTTAATGGTGCTTTTACCAAAGCATCACCATTAATACAGTGAAGACGAGTGACAAATTTCAAACTCTAATGGCATGGTCACACTGAACGTTGTTCAGCGACTTTTCTCCACTGAAATTGAGTCATTTCAATAGGAGTCCGTGCAATTGGCAATCTGGTCACACAAAATTTGCTGGGTTGACCAACAGAAAGCTGCATGGTTACACTATTGGCTTCAATATTGACAATGGACAACTGACTTTTTTGCCTAATGTGACCACTCTTTAAATATTAAAGGGGTCATATGATGCTATTTTAAAGATCATTATTTTGTGTATTTGGTGTAACAGAATATGTTGACATGCTTTAATGTTCAAAAAACACATTATTTTTCAAATACTGTACATTAATGTAGGTCCTCTATGCCCCGCCTCTCTCAAACACGTCGATTTCAACAAAGCCCCCTCCTTTGACAAGCGCAGTCTGCTCTGATTGGCCAGCTGACCCAGTGCATTGTGATTGGCCGAACACCACAAGCACGCGTCGGAAATGTAACGCCCCTTACCATAATCGCGAGCTTCAAGCTTTCAAAGTAAATATCAAGACAGTTAATAATGTCGTTAGTTTTACCATCAGTTCAAGCCCGAAAGGGCAACAGAGTCGCGTGACATACACAGTGATGATGCAGTACACAAGCCGCGGTTAAGACAGCTGATGTGCTATGATTTCTGACAGGCAGTTCACTCTCCTGTGATGTGACCCTGTTCCCCTCACACACACACACACA
>NW_015559171.1:372025-373147 GCF_001515605.1 Sinocyclocheilus anshuiensis | reverse complement strand
TGTAACACTCCAAAGAGAAAGGAAAACTTGAAATCGCATCATATGACCCCTTTAAACTTTGGGACAAATGACATAGCCTGTCCCTCGCTGTTTGTGCTATAAAAATGTATGATACCTTAAACTATGCAGCTTGTTGAAAAGAGTCTGCTACTCCTAAAAAATTGATTTATGATATTCACCTGGCAATAAAATTATGTAGATTTGCTTTGAAAAACAGACCTGGGACTTGGGTGCACTTTTTTTTTTTTTTTGACAGCCAAAATGCACAGCAACACTTTAGCAACCAGCCAAAATACCCTAACAACACCCTAGAAACCATCCAGAACACCGTATCTGTAGCAAAGCATGCCCTAGCAACCACCCACAAGATGTAGTAACCACATAGCAAGCACACCCTGGGAACCTCCTTGAACACCCTAGAAACTGCATAGTGTGGGATTACAAATTTAAGAATCTGATTAAAATATGCTGATCCTATGTTCTGACATAGCATCACATGAAAAACTAAGGTGAAGTACATTGTATTTAGCATTTAAGGTCAATTACATCAGACAAATGATTATCTTAAGCAAAGTGTAGCAAGAGGTTCCTGTCTGTTCCTGTTCTCCTATTGTTAGTAAAATGAACCAGATTACTGAGACGACCACCTTTTGTTTGTAATGGCTCTTGGTGCCTCTGCCCCAGTCTTTGAGTAGTTATACTGATTGGATTAGCACCTATGCATTTGAATGACACTGTTATGCTGATGAGATCAAGGCTGGGAAAATGCCGGTGTCGGGCTGATTGCCTGTACTTCATTTGCATGCTATGGGTTAGATTGTCTCCACCTCTACTGAATGTATACCCCCTTAAAATGTATATAAACTACAATGTATTACTGTCTTAGTCAGACTTTTGATGACTGCAGCGCCACGCAGCGCGTTCTCAATAAAGAACTCTGCTGAAGATACCCAAGAGTCTCCTGGTCTCTGCTTCGACGAGGAAAAAGTTTCCAACAAAGGTGAAGAGTTAGCTGAGGATACGCAAAATAAAAGACGATATGAGAAGTATATGATAACATGAGAAGCAGTACATAAAACAATAAGTAGCAGAAGATACAAGAAGAACTAGATCAGTGGGGTC
>NW_015559171.1:371294-371973 GCF_001515605.1 Sinocyclocheilus anshuiensis | reverse complement strand
CCTGGACACTGGATGAAATAGTGTAGGAAAAGCAAGAAGATATTAGGAGAAATGAACAGCTTTACTCAGCTCCTACTCAGTCTACTTACTACTTTGAAGCAGCCCCTCCCCACTTCACCGAACTGTTGGAGCAGCTTGCTCAGGTGTTAACTGTTAGGGCTGTGAGTGTTTAATTTCCCCTGTAATCCATCACAATGACAAAAGAATTTTTGTGAAAGGTAGCATACAAGAGAAAGAGATTGACTTTTTGCTTGATACAGGTGCAGTAATTACAGTAATTCCTACAAAACTGGCTAACAGACAGACTGTAAACGTAAGATGCCCTCATGCAGTGTCCGCACTAATGAATCAAGCAAAAGTCACTTCTGTCACCTCCTCTCGTTGGGGAAATTGGTTAACAACCCTCACAGCCACGAACATTGTTTTACAGCGTGCGTCAGTCACGAACCCATCCTCATGTATGATGTCTGCAATGACTGAAGTTGTGTTAGAGGATGAAGGAGAAATGACTCATGATTGTGTTACGCTTACATACGCACCTACGAGTGAAGTAACAGAAACTCCCATAGAGAATGCAGAATTGGAGTTGTTTGTTGCATGATAAAGTCATTCAGAAACAAGCCGTTAGAACCTAAGTGGCACGGACCACATCAAGTGATGTTGATTACAGCAGCTGCAG
>NW_015559171.1:361755-368679 GCF_001515605.1 Sinocyclocheilus anshuiensis | reverse complement strand
ATATAGAAAAGAGATGGAGTGAATTCCTTTAACCTACAAATGTGTTGTAACATTCAAATTAATTGACTTTATTTTATTATGTCTTAAACATTTTTTAAACATTTTTTACCTTATCTTATTTCATCAACAATATTAACTTACAAAAATATTACACCTACTAACCTACAAAAGGTACCTCCTCAAGGTAATTAAAAAAAATGTTTTTATGAAAGTGCAGCAAATATTTAAAAAAAAATGGTCAAAATCCTTTATAGAGTTTAGCAAATATTAGTCTGTCCCTATATAAATAAGGAAGCAGTCATTAACAACTTTCAACTGGGTGTGTTCTGTACAAACCCTGCGCTGAATCTAAAAAATGTGAACATTCTGATAACGACATCACTAAAAGTCTGTTCAATCTTAGAAGATTCTACAACACCAGAACCTCTCATGTTTTTCTTATAGTGCAGCTCTGCTAATTCCCTTTTAAAGGGATAGTTCTAACCAAATTTAAAAATTCTGTCATCATTTACTCACACTCATGTTGTCCAAAGTCTGTATGACTTTCTTTTGCAAGAACACAAAAGATATTTAGCAGACTGTCTGAGTTGCTCTATTCTATAAAATGAAAGTGGATGGGGACCAGAGGCTGTCAAGCTCCAAAAAAGACAAATATGCACAATAAAAGGATCACAAAAGTGGTCCATATGACTACATTCCAAGATGTCTTAAGCCATCTAGACCTCTATGAGGAATGAAGTGAAATTTAAGATCACCATTCACTTTTGTATATGGAAAATAGCAGCTTGGACATTCTGCTACATCTCCTTTTGAGTTCCACAGAAGAAAGAAAGTCACATGGGTTTGAAAATACATAAAGGTAAGTAAAGTATAATATGTTTAAAGAAAATCCATCCCCATGATAAACAAATAAGCTGTGTTCTTACCATTCATGACTGCAGGTGGGATGTGAGGGACCCTCTACTCAACCGTCTGGATAATACTCATCTGGAGAAACAGAGAGAAAGAGAGTGAGGAGGATTTTACATGCAGACAAGCAACAGAGGACACGCTATGAAAGAAATTAAGCAAGAGAGAGACTGTGAACAAGTGAAAATGGGACTAAATGGGAAGAAGAGAACAAGTAGAGAGTAATGAGAATGGAAAAGAGGGCTTTTAAAGATGGACAAAGGGAGATGCAAATCTTCTCAGCTGCGCTTGAATATTTTGGCCATTGTTTCTATCCATTTTCCTCTTACACTTGTGGGATTACAAATTTAAGAATCTGTTTAAAATATGCTGATCCTATGTTCTGACATAGCATCACATGAAAAACTAAGGTGAAGTACATTGTATTTAGCATTTAAGGTAAATTACATCAGACAAATGATTATCTTAAGCAAAGTGTAGCAAGAGGTTCCTGTCTGTTCCTATTCTCCTATTGTTAGTAAAATGAACCAGATTACTGAGACGATCACCTTTTGTTTGTAATGGCTCTTGGTGCCTCTGCCTCAGTCTTTGAGTAGTTATACTGATTGGATTAGCACCTATGCATTTGAATGACACTGTTATGCTGATGAGATCAAGGCTGGGAAAATGCCGGTGTCGGGCTGATTGCCTGTACTTCATTTGCATGCTATGGGTTAGATTGTCTCCACCTCTACTGAATGTATCCCGCCCCCTTAAAATGTATATAAACTACAATGTATTACTGCCTTAGTCAGACTTTTGATGACTGCAGCACCACGCAGCGCGTTCTCAATAAAGAACTCTGCTGAAGATACCCAAGAGTCTCCTGGTCTCTGCTTCGATGAAGAAAAAGTTTCCTACAATAGCAACATTCTAGTACCACCCATAACATCCTAGAAACTGCATAGCAATACCCTAGCAACCACAAATCAACACTTTAGCATCACATGGTGACTTTTGCACAGAAAACACTAAAAAAAAAGTGTATCCGAAAGGGCCTCATGCCAAACATTTTTTTCTTGTTATTATATGAATGTTTAGCTACAATTTGAGTGTTTATATTATGTTTCGCAAGCCTATAAGTACAATATGACCATGCTGCATTGTAGGAAGTTGCTGTTGCTGAGTGAGATCAGCAGAATGGTTGAATACTAAATTACACTAAACAGACAAAAACATACTCATGCAGTACTATTTACAACTTATAAACATAGTGAGACTGTTCAAACTTAAAACACAGAAAAGTATGAAACAGACCAAAAATTTAGGACATCCTTCTTAAATGAACACGTTCTGGTGTCACAGACTGCACCAAAATGCAAGGCCAGACTCACAATATAAAAACACAGCAGGGCATCACTTGGTGCTTTAAAACATCTGTTTCATTTTTGGGTTCAAAACACATGCTTGTCATTTCTTTTCATTTAATGCATTGATATAAATTTGCTGTAAATGATTCCTCCTGTTATCAATGAAAGCTCCTATAATAGTAACAACTGTGATCTTTGTAAATGAAAGTGACCTGTCCTGCTAAACAGTCTGGACTTACACATTCACTCATCTCTGATAATCTCTCTGATCATATGTGTACTATTTGTAAGCAGTCCAGCTGCAATTGCTTTGGCAATACAAATTTATAATTTTTGTCATGCCAATAAAGCACTCTTAAATTGAAATTGAATTGAGAGAGAGAGAGAGAGAGAGAGAGAGAGAGAGAAAACTTGCAAGGACCATTGGTATGTGATCCTGTCTGGTGTATCTAATGAATTTACTCTTCTCAGTCACGACTGCATTAGTCACACACAAACAGGCTGTCATCAGAAACATCAGTCGCACACACACGTGCCATGCCCCCCATGGAGAGCTCTGAGGGCCACAGTGGGAAGAGCGCATGGGATCAAAGGTCAAGTGTGTTAAAAACAATGTGACTGAATCTGGAAACGTGTGTGTTCGGCGTAGATGTTCTTGCTGAGTAGATGTTGGAAACGCATGACACGTTTTCCCAGACACTAACAAAGAACAGACATCGCTTCTGTCCTCCCTCGTCAGAGTTTGGTCTCTTTCCTTATTTCCCTTGTGTTCACAGCTCTTTTAACTCTCTCTCTCTGCCTCTCTCACCTCATCACCATCAGGCTCCTTTTAAAACCAACCATCTGAACCAGAGCACCTCTGCTTTCATCTCCAAAAGATTATCTTCAATGTCAATTCCTCACGCACACTTCAGTACTTCATCTACAAATGGTGACTCTCAATGGCTCACCTACAAATGGCTGAATATGATAATGCAAAAAGGGTTTCTTCCTCAAATAAAATAAAAATAAATAATAAGGATGCTTGTTCACAAAACAATAATGAAATAATTGTAAAATATGTTATAATAATGACAATTAATAATAAACAATGACTATTATTAATACTAATATAATCTAATAATAATAAAATATATATTTTTTAATTTCAGTATTAGTTGTTCCAAAACCATGCAAACAACTGATTGCATCCATTTAGGGTTTTTTAATGTCATAGACTGATTAAATGAAATATTCTAAAATAAATCAGTACATTCCGATTCCTTTTAGCTGAAGAAGAAATATGGCTTTTATCTTTTATTCCATTAAAAAGAACCGGTTCATAAAATTGATTTGTTCGTGTTTCCGACTATACTGTTCGAGCTGTCATTAATTCGGAAATCGGATCATACTGTTCGCCTTAACTGTTTTTGATTCACTAAAAAGAACCGGATCATTTGAGTCGTTTGTTTGAGAATCGGACTACATTGTTCGCCCTGTACGTTTAAAAAACCGGCTCGTACAAGTCATTCGTTCAAGAATCAAACCGCACTGGCCAAATGGTTCTCTATTTGAGAGGTCATGCAATAGCCTGTTCTGATAAAAGCCTACTTTATAACCAGGAACAGCACATAAGTACTGCGATCAAAGCTCCCTCTAGAGAATGCTATGAATAACACCACGAGACTCTGACGAAACATCAGCGCTCAAATTCCGCTGCATTCAAGTCTGTCTCCAGTCAACGCCGCGTTTCTGAGTCCACAACCGACCACTGCAAAAATAGTCCAATAATGTCATAAACACTCCTGCAATTTCCGTTCCAGATGACAAAATCGATCCAAATGTAATGTTTCGTGACTCTCAAAAGCAAACTTTCCTTTTTCTGGCACATCAAGTTTGATTCCACAATACAGACATCATCTACACCGTTTCCCTTGTTAAATTAATTAGACGACACAGACAGCAGAAATATTGTGGGAAATGGTGAACAAAGAAATGTAAATGTTAAGATAAAATGTTCTGCTGATCTAAATAATAGACGCGCGTAATGGACGTCTAACTTACGACATTTTACTCACCGAGGTAAAGTTACGCGCCTTTCCCTGGTAATTACTCCGCTCCTGAAATTTTAAACCAAACCATATGCGGTGAAATTAACTCTTTCCTGGATGTGGTTTTTGATCTTTTTATTGGAGGAACAGGAATTTATGAAGCCTACTCTAAATATGTTGCTTGTGATGTGTGTTAGTAAATAAGATAAAGAAACAACATAGCATGTGTTTCTAACTTATTTGCGCATTATTTTAAATGTAAGAGTTTAAATTCAACACAGTAATTTAAGGAAATGTATAAAAAGGCACTTAAGAAGACATCGTTAAACCTGAAAGGGGCTAATTGTTTCATAGAAACTGTTCTGAACACTCTGGATTAGTTGACAGGTTCTAAATCATGAGGGTACCTACTTGCTTTATCAAAGGGGATCTGACGACAGGAGTCTGGGTCTGATGCCGGCCAGGGGCAGTAGTACACCGCTCCTCCCTCCACAATCCCTGGCTGAGAGGTGTTCGCTTTAGGAGCCCCAACCAGCACCGACATGCTGGAGAGAGAAAGGCATAAATCTACACACAACAGCATCCTACTGGATCAAAGGAATATATTTACAAGTGACAAAATGAACGCCAACAAAGTCATTCAAATGTGAGTTAGCCTATTTTAGTTCAGCTTTCCAATTACATGTACTTCAATATTAACCTCAGGCGTCTGAGTTCACTGGTCCATACTGGTGGTGCTGAAAAGGCTTTTGCATAAGAAGCTGCGTCAAAAGTCTCGAATATAGTAGGCATAACCAAACTAAGTTTGTTTCTGAGAAAGTGGTTATTACGAAATATACTGGAAGATGCCTGTGTTTGGGAGCTTGTCAATTTTATAAAAACAACAAAAAGTTTTTTTTTAATCTCACTTACGCGTTTCCATCCTGTGTTGGGTGGTAAAAGTCCAGTGAGTATCCAAAATAACTTCCCTCTGGTCCATTGTAAACCGTTGGCTTTTCCAAATCCAGGTTGAAAGCAGCAGCTTCGCATAAAACTGAAAATATGAGCAAAAACCCATGAAAAAACACGCGGAAAAAACAAGGGTGCATGGCGTCAGCCCGGTGCCTCCAAATGTAATCCAAATGTTCTGATTAAAGATGTGCAGACAGAATGTAAGGTATGTCCGCGTTCAGCTGTCAGAAATTGAGTGCGCGCTCCATGCGTCTGCTGCTACCTTTTTGCAAGCTGCGCGCCTTTCTCTGCGCGAGCTCTCTGCTCACTAAACATTATAATGAGCTGCGCACAAGACCGGACTCCGGCACCACATCACACAGCATCCGGCCAACTCCTTTTATGGAAAAACACACTTTATTTTAGACTAATCGGTTTATTGTGTTTTATTTATTTATTTATTTTTGAACTCTTGAGCTCTGACACGTGCAACACCAAAATATTAGTTAAATTTGACTGGCGTCTAATATTTACAAAGAATATTTCTATTTCCATTTCTGTTCCATTTCTCCCTTTGATGGCCTTTTTTGATGTCATATTAAATAGTTATGGTTCGGTTACTGACCTTAATAAAACAAGTGACAGATGTAGGGAGGTGTGGCTATAAATGTACCTTTCAACTTTATCACCTCTATATATATATAATACTACAAAAGTTTTGAGCAGCAGACATGAATTTTCAGACAGAAATAATACTGAATGGTGCAATCAAGATTTAGTCTGCCAGATTGTACCAAATGGGCTTCAAAAGAAACAGACTTTAAATTAAAAAAAATATAAAAAACTACCTAAAAAGGACATAGTGGAGCAATTCTGTGACAAATAATCACTCCCACACCCACACCCACACCCACCCTCACACACCCACACTCACACTCACACACCCACACCCACACACCCACACACACACACACACACACACACACACACACACACACACACACACAATATGCAAACCAAATCAGACAATTAAGAATGAAGACCTTTGCTGTAATATTACTATTATTAGTTGTGATAGGCAGCTATTATTATTATTAACTTTAAATATTATTACTTCTATCAAAAATTACTTAGAGACTATTATTTTAATAAATATAAATGTATATACAATTATTAAATTATCAAATGATATAAAACATAAAATAAACATATATAAAATATATACATTCCTAATATTATTTCATATAATGAAATAATAGAAATTGTTTAATAATAGAATGTTTTTTTGTTATAACCATTTCTTACTATGTGTCAGTAAGTTGTTGTTATTTTAGCATGTGTTTGGCTCAGTGTTATTTTTTTAGGATTACTGATAAACTAATGTAGTTTGATTTGTATTAGTTATCTATTTTAGTTTTAGTTACAGTTGTAGTAATGTTGTCATTTTATTAGTTTTTTACTATGTCTATATAGGTTTTTTTATTAAGTTTTAGTTTTATTTAATTTGAGTTATTTCAGTACTTCAACATACAAAATGGAAATGAAATAATATATATATATTGAATGTATTTATATATATATGTACATGTATATGTATATGTGTGTGGCTGTACATACACATATGTAGTTGTTTTTTGGTGTTTGGCTTAGTGTTATGTTAGAATCATTATTATACTCATACCTTTTGTTCTTTTAATATTTTGAAT
>NW_015559171.1:339006-360238 GCF_001515605.1 Sinocyclocheilus anshuiensis | reverse complement strand
TTTTTTTAGGATTACTGATAAACTAATGTAGTTTGATTTGTATTAGTTATCTATTTTAGTTTTAGTTACAGTTGTAGTAATGTTGTCATTTTATTAGTTTTTTACTATGTCTATATAGGTTTTTTTATTAAGTTTTAGTTTTATTTAATTTGAGTTATTTCAGTACTTCAACATACAAAATGGAAATGAAATAATATGTATATATATTGAATGTATTTATATATATGTACATGTATATGTGTGTGGCTGTACATACACATATGTAGTTGTTTTTTGGTGTTTGGCTTAGTGTTATGTTAGAATCATTATTATACTCATACCTTTTGTTCTTTTAATATTTTGAATTGTTTTTAGCTTTATTTTTTTTTGTTTTCATTTAATGTTTAGTTTTGAAATGTTGTTGTATGCATTTGCCATTTTTATTTTCTTAAATGTGTATATATATAGTATTTATAGAGTTTTAGCTTTTAGTTTTAATTACTTTTTCTTATTTGTAAGTCGCTTTGGATAAAAGCGTCTGCTAAATGACTAATAGTAAAGTAAAGTAAAGTAAATATAATAGCTTATCGAAATATTATATTCAGGTTAAATAAAATAAATAAATAAATACTTTGATTCTATAGTTAGATAATATATCAAAGTTACATTTATTCATATTAATACCGCCATATTACTCCGATCAAGTTGTTTCAATCTGTCAACCTTGCAGCCGATGCTTTTAATTACGCAATTTTAACACCGGCTGCAAATAATGAACGGTAATTATCCTCGTCAGACGTCCAAAGTTAAACTTTGGTATGAAGCGCGCGCGATAAGTATAACGTTTGGAAAATAAACGGTGCGGATGTTTTGGAGTGAACCTACAATCGTACGTCCTGCTCGACCGGTTTCTTTGGAGTAAACCTAAATTTAGGCGCTGTGTTCACATCTGATCGCAAGACGCAGGTTGTATGTGCGCTCCATCTGACTGTCAGAGTTTTAATCTTGTCTGAATGAAGTCAATCCCTTCACCGCCTATCCTGTGATCACCTAACAGTCTGGGTTCCAACTGTAAACAATCTCACCCCAAAACACATTTGAACATGCTAATTGGATGCTATTATTGCTTTTCAGGTTAATTATGATAAATGATAATATAATGAAATGGTGACCCCATGTTATACACACAAGCTTTTTGTATAACATAGCATTCAAAAGAAAAAAAAAAAATTATATATATATATATATATAAAAAAAACAAAAAAAACAGACAGACTAAATCCTGAAGAACTGTGGCAACATCTCCAAAATGCTTGAAGAAACCTTCCTGCAAAGCTACAGTACTGTGAAAAGTTTTAGGCACTTGAGCAGAAATGCTGTAAAGTGAGGATGCTTTCAGAAATAATGTCATAAATATATTTTATTTATCAATTATCTTCCGGATTAGTCTCTCATTTTTTTCTGATTCTTCATGCCATTTCAGACAGACTGGATGATGATGAGATCAGATCTCTGTGTGCAGCACAACTGATATTTCCTACTGACACACTACAGCAAGAGATAGAAATAACTGACTTAAAACCATTTTTTATGGGAAAATACTAGTGGCCTAAGACGTATGCACAGTAATGTGTGTGTAAATAATACAATACAATACAAACATACATATAAATATATATACCTTTTATAGGGAGAATCAAGTGCATCATTTGAGACATGGCCATAGCGAAGGACTTGGGACTGCCTATTAAACAGGGAACATTCTTAGAACGTTCTGGCAAGGTTCTCTAAAATACTGTATGAACAAACTTTCTTCCAGTAATACGGAATGTTCATTGTGTCTGAAAATGTACTGTTTACTTACATACATTACACAAACTAATATTAACAATAGCATATGAATACATATTTTAAAATAAAAACAAAGTTTAAAATCAGTATATATATATACATATAGTAATCAAACATCATTGTGAAACATAACTTGTTCTATTAAACGCTGATGATGCAAATAAAACAAGCAAGTGTGAATAAAAGAAGTATGATCTTCCGAAAATAAAAACACCTCAAAAGTATAGATCAAGTTAAATTGAATTCCACTGCTTCTCTGTTCACCATAAAGTGTTCCACAGTAGAACTAGCAAAACATTTCCTTACATAGCTTACTGCTGTTGAGATGTAAAGTATGTGTTTGGCCCACTCTCAAAGAGAACTGTCCTGTTGGCGACAATCTTAGATATAGTGTTGTCTTGGCAACCCAGGACTAAAAGCATGATGATTTGATTCCATGGACGATAATGGGTTGAGTATTGGATCTTCCGTGATTGTTGTCACCACCCTGTCTGGTCTAATAAAACACACATTCACAGTAGTGAATGGATACCTGCTTCTCCTCTCAGAATTGAAATATTTGGCTCAGCTGCCTTTGAAGATTTTATGTAAACAACAAGAAGAGTTCATATCTAACAGACACAGATAAAAAAAAAGGTCTATGTATTGTACTTTCATTCCAGGAGGAATGAGAGAGCTGGAAACATTCTCTGAATTCCCCTCTAAGGCTCTGGGAGGCAAAAAGCCAGGCAGACTTTTATCACACTGACCAGAAACACTAGGTTTTAAAACGAGTCTCACAAGCTTAAATGTGCAAAAATAAAATACATTTACTACCTTCAAAAAATTCACACATCATCCAGTGTCCTGTTTAATGCAAGGCAAATTCTGTTGCAGTGTCAAAGTATTATTAACTTTGTTCTTGCTTATACAGCATGGATGCTTATGAAATATAAGCTGGATATTAATGACAGAAATTGCATGTACTAAATGTGAGCTCACAGCAACTATAAAATGCCTTGCAAAAAATATTAAGACATTTAATTAATGCTTCACTCAAACTTGACATTCCAAATCTCACATTGCAAGTTGGTTCTCTGTGGTATTTCTATTACAAATACTGAAACTTTTTTTTTAATGTTTTAGAAAGTAAAAAAAAAGTTTTACAACATTGTCACTATGACAACTTACTACCAGAAATGACTGTAAAAACAAGAACAATTTGACTGGCCAAATAGTACACAAGCTTTAACAGAAGAATGAATATCAACTATTGACAACATTTTAAACCCTCAAAAATGTTCCCATTCACTTCCATTTTATGTGCCTCACCATAACCTCTATTTTTGCTCATATTTTTTTTTTAGTTAATACAATGAACAAAATGAGGGATAAGTCTAAATATTTTTTTTTTTGCAGTTATACAAGCTAACCGAACTTCTGTTGAAACCAGAATACTCCTTTAATTTGGCCTGTGTGATAATTCTTGCTGCGAAAATGAACTTTTCCCTGAAATTTTGTGTTAGTCGACAGCATTTGATTTGCACCACACATCTTGCTTTGAAATTTGATTTAAAGCTTAATCCAAGTCTGACCATCTGACTACAAACTCCTTTCTTTCTGGTTTACTATTATACATTATTGACAAACTCCAGATGTGCTTAATATGGTTCTTAAATAACAGCTTCATCTATCCTCTCGTGTTCTGTAGAGCTCTTTATATGACAAACTAGTGCACTTTTACTTTGGCCTCAGCTACTGAAGCCCTTCAGAATAACCATTCTCTTCTTTTCTTTCCCCCTGAGGATCATATTAGTGAATTTTAAGGGGCAATCTTTTTTACAATTATCTGAATAGTTTGATATAGCGTCCTCTTCCTGATAATTGAGTCAATTCACATATTTGTCATTTTCAGAATTTATGCACTTGTTTTACTCTAGCTTTTACCCTGGCTTCTTTGGTAAAATTTTCACAGCCAACATTTAGCTTATTATTTAAACTGAATAACCATCAGCAAGAGGACAATTGCCTGAGATTCAAAAAAAGATCACAGAGAACTTAAAAAAATGGTTAAGGGTCCAAATACTTTCTATTCTACAGATGTCACTTTCTATTTCTATTTCAGTGATGTTTGAAATAAACCATCCAAAAATACTCTCTCCTCCACATTTTCTGTTCCTTTATAAAGATTTCTTGAACTTTTGTTTTGCCAAGAACTGATAAACTCTGGCTGTGACACATAAAATCCTCCATGTTTTTATATTCCAGACAGACATTAATATTAGCGTCATCTAGCTGAGATTAGAAGCACATGTCAAGCACCAGATTGTTTAGAAGTCATAATAATATATACACTTGTATATAACAGAATCTTTTACAATGTGCACTTTGCAACGTTTATAGAGCGATGACTACAGCATCATCAACATTTACATAATTTTAGCTAAGATTGTTTATGATAATGATGCAACAAATGTCTGACAACTCCCAGCCAACCCAGATTCTTAAAAGAAACAATTAACAGGAACCACGCAGGCATGAAAAACCTCAATAGGCACGTTTTTCAAAGAAAAGTCCTGTATCCTAAATTCTGCAATTTGTTTTGAATTTATTTTCTCTGCCACTGAATATTGCTTGTTTGATGTGTTGCCAAGTCATTTCGCTAGAAGCTTAATGAAAAAATTGGTTCCACTAAATGTCGCTTTTATTTCTTTCTGTAATAATGTGGAATTTGGACAAGTCACTTGGCCCATGAAAGATGTGTTCCATATGTCACATGCACCCTTAGTGGGAACGTTTTTAATTATCTGTTGGTCTGACCTTTACTGAGGAAACCAGAGCAGCTTGATCTGTGACCCTGAAGATCATACGGGCCACAACGATCACATCCTGAGACATCACATTTATTTGATGGCAAGGTCTTAAACCCAACTCTGATTTAAACTTCAGTAACCAGTCAAAACAAATACTGATCATGACCATTTGACACAAAGTTTAACTGCTAAGTCAGAGGAAAAAAAAACAAAACCCTGAAAATAAAACATTCAGTTTATCAGTAATAAATGGGGCGGCTCAGAAGACTGAAAGTAAACCTAACAACCGACAACCATTTTAGCCAAGAGAAACAGTGGGTTCTTAAACTTTTTGACTTGAAGGCCTCACACTGTTCAACAAACTATTCAAAGACCCCTTCTATAAACTATATATTATTTCCTCCTGTATTTTCTGTTGTAATTATGACAAATCTTGTTTGTTTTAAAAAAGAAATAACCACAACTATTTTTGTGATTCCAGACTAGAAGTGTAAACTGTATGTTATGTAATAAAACAACAGTTAATAATAATAACAAAAAATTATTTTTGCATTTCAATTATTTTAATATAAATGAATGTATATCATTTTAAGTCATCTTATGGCACCCTGGTTGAGAACCACTGATATAGAGGATGATGAAATTCTTTCAATCGCTTAATTTAAGGAATTTAAGAGCAAGAGAAAATGGTTGGAAAAAAGTTATCCATACTTGAATATATGCGTAAATATATACAGAAAATAAAATATGGGCAGGCCATGTTAGACTACACTATTCTTTTAATGGAATTTGTGTAATTTGCAATACTATTTGTAATATTTATTTATAGATTTTATTATTTTTTACATATTTATACAGTTATATGTTATACTTTACACACACATATATTTTCATATATATTTATATTCAAGCATGCATTTAAAATTTATTCAAGTATGGATAAAAATGGCATTTAAAACAACAAGGGTTAGAATGGTTAGTAAAAATATTTATATTAATATTTATATTAAATATTTGTTAATATATTAACATTTATATACAACATTTCATTATACATTATAATAAAAAATAGCTAAACAAATTACATTAAAAGAATAGTGGTAAAATCTATCATCTAACATAGCACCTACTTGCCTATTTTACTTACCTAATCTCTGACGAAATTTTGGCTACAGCAAAATAGCAATTTTCCTGTAGTGGACAGTTACTGTCAGGAAGTAGTGAGTTCAAGTCACATGCAACATTTCTTTCCCATCCGATCTGCAGGTGTAGCCTAATGTTCCTAACGCTGTCGCTCTATGCCAGGATCTGCTACAGCTTCCTCTACTGACAGCATAAGAAAACATGAAAGACGTTCTGATTGACACGATTCGTTTTTCAGTGAATTTCAAAAAATAAAGTGCTAGAAATTCTTTCACTTATCTTTTAGTCAGGGCCATTTCATCTCATACAAGACAAACACTACAGTCCAGACATGAAGAACAAAAGTGTTTATTTTAGTGAACTATCAGGATCAGAATAAATAAAGGGTGAGCATTTGTCAGGGTTATTCTTCTTGTCTCTCATGCAGAGAATCCCTCCTGTCATTCCAGATTCCCTCCTGGAGGGTTGTAACTTCAAAGTTTAAATACTAAAATTGCCCTATTCTCCCACTGATGTTTGATGCCCAGAATGGGGTTGTAGTGCATTCTTTTGTAAACCTGTCTAAACAGACTTCCTGTCAGGGTCGAGCGCTGCAGAACATGGCAGCTCCTCAGCTGACCACTGACAAACACAAATACTTTATGTCCAACTAGACATAAATTTGGTCAAATGATCCCTTAAATATTTACAACTACTAACAACGAAACTTCAAATGAAAAAAAACAAACAAACAAAAAAAAAATATATATATATATTAACAATTCCATAAATTACTCATAAGATCATCACATTTGGTGTGCTAATTCAAAGATTTTTCATTTCAGACCAGTAAACAAAATCATGTAGAAAGTTAACAAAAATAATATGAACACCTGCAAAAGCAAATACATTTGGTATTCACAACAGATGGCAACAGAAAGCAACATAATTTAGAAAAAACAAAAAACAAAAAAAACAAACACTTTTTTTGTTCAACTCCAGGGCTTTAAACAAAATTAGCCCAATAATCAAGCCGGTTGAGATGTGTAAAAAAGCAAACAAGAGGCTTTGTGTGAGTGCCAGGCGAAGAGCATCGTCTCTCATTTGAACTTCAGGTCCCCGTGTTGGCCTCCTAAATGTAGCGCAGAGAGAGTAAGGAGTCCTATGAGCGTTCCTGAAGTCAGCGGGTTGTGTAGCCAGAGCTTGGCAGGTGAAAGGTGAGGCATAAAGGTTAATTGAGGGAGGGCGACCTTTCTGTGGTCCACAGTAGCTCGATGTAGGTCCATTTGGTCTGTAGACAGCGCTTGACCGGGGTGTCGTCCGTACGTACCATGGGGTCCTCAAAACCTATGACCAAAGCAGTGCCCTCAACGTAACTCACCTGGCAGAGAGAAACACAAGGGGTGAACATGCAACACGTGTATGTACAGTCACTTCCTGACTCTCTAAATAAAACTATGGCCCTTGTTTCTGGGAATGCCAGTGTTTCTCTCTCTGTATGTGCCTCATTAGAGACCTGGCCTCTTGCTATGACATCATCAGACATGAGACAGTCAATGGCTTCCATATGGAGGGCATCATATTGCCAGGAAGGAATCTGCCCTTGACAAAGTGTCACGATAATCATGCACCCTCATTTTGTTTTGTGTGTGTGTTTTGTGTTGGTGTTGTACATTATGTTACAAGTGAATCTGAGAATCCATTCATTTATATAAATGCAGTATGTGTTTCACAGGTTCCATTGGTGCCAATATTGAGTGTGATTGGAGATCCATTGACCCCTGATGACCTTTAAACCTAGGAATTAAACTGTGCTGTCCATGATCATCAAGCCTCAGAGACATCCTTTCACACACAGGCAATCACAATTTACAAATCAAATTCCTTTAGGCATCGCCTAATTCAACCCAGTCTTGAGCAAAAGCCATAAAGCTCCATGGCGCTCCCTCTGGTGGCAGCCACAAACATCTCTACACCAACATCACCAGCCCATTATGCAGTGAAGCAGATCACACACTTGAAAGACTCCACTTGTCATATTTCTTCAAAGTAGCCAACTAACCTCTACTCAACCTTGTTTCTCAGCAAAAATGTTGCTTTTGTCATCAACCATGAGTGTTCATCGGCTTTCCCAGAGTTAAGAGAACCATCTATGAAAACAAACACACTGATGCTCTCTGTGACTACAGAGAGATGTTTATTTAAGAGATTGATTTAAGACTGCAAAAGAAGCCAATAGGCAGGTGAAGAAAGGGATGTTGAGAGATGATCTCTTGAACTTGAACTAAGCATTCAGATCTAAACTTTCAAGATTTAAATCACCTTGGCTCAGATGACTGTATTACTACAATTACTTCCATATTTCTCAATCAACCCATTTTACCCAACCCCATCAATCCCCATTTTACAGCTGAACTTTAGCCCTTGACAGTAGAATACAATGGAAGCAAGAGCAACATCCTCCAGCTGACTAGACTGTGAACCATAACCAGCCATTTCAAGGCACAATAAAGCCTTACATCTTGCTAGAACTAGAAGGCACACATTGCAGCCAGTCAACTCTGATCGTGTGGACCAGCGGGTTCTCCATGTTAGTCAGAACATGCCTTTCATAAAACTTGTCAACACTTTATGTATGTTTACTTGAAATAATCCACACATTTTCTCTGGTCAGCCAGATTTCATGTTCTGAAGATTTTTGGCCTGTTCGGCTGAAGATAACAGTCTGCTGTTGGTTCAGTCTATGCTTTAAAATAAAAATTTCTTTATATTCAGTCTAAAACAAATGCATGTGTGCTCATAATCAGTCAGTGAACGTCAGTCTGACTGCATACACAGACTCAACAAAGGCAGTGACTGAACAAGTACCACATCAAGAACTGACTCATCCAATATAAAGCCGATATAGCCCCAAATAACATCACACTATTTAATTTAAAGAGAGTAAATAACATGCATAATTTCCGCAATTAAATTAATTTGACAGAATATTTACCAAAATCATTAGAAATAAATAATTTGAAAATGAATCACTTAAAAAAAAAAAACAATAAAAAAATCTAAAGTAAACAGATTTGTAATTTTCAATTAATCGTACATTTATGATTTAAAAATACAACAGATAAAACAATAAAGAATATGTTAAAGTTCATTGTCATTGTATTGAATTTTTGTGAATTACTCTTTTTATTTATTTTTTACGCTTTTTGTGTTCTCCATAAGAAAGTAAGCCATACTGGTACATGTAAGGGTGAGTAAACTATGAAATAATTTTCATTTTTGGGTGAACTGTTTCTTTAAGAGTACCACACCCCTGATAGTAGCTGAAACCAATCAAATTATCTGAAATATCTAACAAGGAATGAACCATAGTGTGAAATCCTGTTAAAACCTGCAGATTTAGCTTAGCAAACATCTTATGAATGTGTACTGAATTACAGCCAGCAGTAACAAATTTAATATATTAAGTTTTGTCAAAGTACTCTGAAAATAAAAACACAAAATCATTATCGAATTATACTGATTGCAGTGAGAAAATGGTCAAGAATGCACAAGTGACATGAAGCAGGAGTGCTGGAGGAAGACGGAATGAGAGCAGATCCCTTCATTCGGATGATTATATGACTTGAGCAGAAAGGCAGACTAGGCTTTGGCTTCCAAATGCCAGTATAGTCTGTGCTACAGCCAGAGGAGCTCTTTACATTTTGCAAGGTGTTTGGTTCCTGAGAAAGGGCCCCTGTGAATATACGAGTGGCACAGAGGAAACCTCAACAACAAAGGCTGCACACTTTACTGCTGCTGCTAATGCGTTTGCCAGAGTAATGAAGAGTAACCTGTGTGTCCTCAGGGGCGTGATGTGGCAATTCCTACCCATTATCCCTAAACTTCTGTCAATCTCCTTCTCACACACACACACACTTCCGTCAAGAAGTATAGGGTCTCACACACACACACACACACACACACACGCACTTACTTAGCTATCTAAATGGGGACATTACATAGACTTCTATTGTTTTTATATACAGATAGTTATAAACTTTTTTAACCTAAACCCACCCTTACCCCTAAGCCTACCCCTCACAGAAAACTTTCTGCATTTTTACAATTTCAAAAAAACTTTTTATACCAGTTTTACAAATGAGGACGTCCCCAAATGGAGGTTTTTGTCGATTTTGTCAGGTCTTGCTCACTTTTGGGTAAATTTGTCCCCAAAATATGGTTAAGTAGGTACACACACACACATACACACACACACTCTGTGATCAATGAATGTACAAGGTGGTCAGGGGTGCTTTCTCTAGTGCTTAAGGAGGGCATGTGTAAATGTCATTAATGGGGATGTGTATGGAATATGGGCAATGGATCACAATGGTCAGAAAAAGCACTTAACTACCAGTGGCAATATAGAGAACATGAGTTGAGAATAAGCACCTGGAACAACATCAGAGTGAATATTAAAAGTATATAAGGAGTCTTTGTTTCAAGTGTTTCATAAAACTTATTTTAACAAGCAAAACAGACAAACTACTGGTTTAAATGCTTTTGTGTAAACAAAATTAATTAAAGGAAATATAGATAAAATAAACCATTAAATTATATATATATAAAAAAAAATATAGCATATTTATCACACTTAATTTGACAACTAAAAATGTGAACAGCAACAAAAATAATAAAAGTTCAACGTTCAATTGCTTCCTCTTGCTTTTTAAAGCATATTTATAAGTTCTATCAGGTTTTTCCAATTTAATATTGGAGACACGTGAGAACCAACAGAGATCATTCGTAATATTTCCTTTTGTGTTCCACAGAAGAAAGAAAATCTCTTATGGGTTATGACGTAAGAGTGAATAAATAACAACAATTTAATTATTCCTGTAGCTATAATAGCTAAAACTAAAATGTATTAAAAATGAGACCACAAAATAAAACTGAATGATGACTGAACGATAACAAAACCACTGAAGAAACTAAGCTGAAATTTAAAGTCAAATTGAAAATAATATTACACTAAAATGCATTTGACCATGTGTCTTTTAAATGATGCAAATCATGTTTCCCGGTTTGACTTTGTATAAACACAAATCAAAATAAAGAGAGAACTGAGAGCCTGAGACATTAGTCCAGTGAAACGGTTTCAGATTTTTGTGGCTTCAGTATACTCTGCCCAGTCTCGAAAGCTGTCAACACTCACAGGAATGACTTGGAAGGCTAGTCTGAGAGATCGTAGTGGTGTGGGCCGTAGGTCGTGGTGGCTCACAGACTCCACATCCCAGGGATCAGACCAGGGCTGTCTTGCCAGCAGGGGCAATATCTGCTATTAAAGTGTGCTTGCATGCGTGGGCATTACAAAATGAGCATGAGTATGTCTCTTACCTTCTCATTATGGTTGGACTGCTTCAGGCCATTATAGTGATACACAGGAAATGAGTCTGGGATCACAGAATCCTGGAAAAGCGAGACGACACGTGTCAGTGTGTACATGTACATCATCGGGTCTGTGGAACATCAGCAAACAGCTCTATGTGTCCTTATTCACTATGACATATACTGCCTAGAGCTGACTCCATCCATAGAATGCCAGAAAAACATTTCCGTGAGTTAAGACAACTTAACCAAAACGTCCCATAAACTTGGACAAGAGAACCTAAAACAACAGTTCAGTGAATGGTTTTAGATGTAATGACATGCTCAAGACTGACAGTACACTGGAATTCATTGCTTTAAGTCCAAAACAATCACATACACCCCCCTATGCAGCTGCTGAAAAGACCTGATTGCAACCCGGTGCCAAAACTCTGCAGACCAACTCAAACCAGCAGCAAAACCCAAGCACACAATCTTGACAGGAGCCAAATACCTGTCTAGCCCCCATACTGCATACCTGCCTCGCTGCCAAAACTACAACAGCGGACCGTGTGTGCATGTGTTTGAGTGGGCCTGAAATAGGGTTAAAGTATTTGATTTGATGGTAAATTGAGGCCTTTTTTGCATGTATCCCTAAAGCCCTAATCTATTTAACACAGAGCAGTGAAGCTGCAAGTCGATGCCAACTATAACCGTCAGCTTCTCCCCCCACCTCTCTCTCTGAGGGGCTACATGTACATAGATCTAACCTGGGGCTGATTGTAGGTTTATTTGAACGTAATGAAAAAAACAGTAGGAAAAAATAAACAATGTTGAGCAAGAGCAAAAATCAAGGGGGAGAAAAAAGGACAGCAGGACAGCCATGATAGGAGAGGTAGCTATATTCCAAAACGTAGTGAGCTGCCTTCATAGGCAGCATCCTAACCAATGAACCTCACTGATTTTAAACTCCAGGCAGCCCCTCTGTGCACCACACAAATATTTAACTCACAGCTGATATAGATACTCGATAGAGTTAGGCCCTGTCCCAAATAGCACCCTAAACCCTCGCGGTCTTCCTCCGAGTCCGCACTTTCGTGACGTAATGCCGCTTTGACTGGCGGGTAGAAGTCTGCTGCGGAGCTCACACCAGTGCGAGCTTGGCAGAAGTGCGGATCGAGGGCGCATAACGGCCGCAAAGGAGGTGCTCATGAGCACCCTTCTGAACGCTAAAATGACAAATGGGACACCCTATGGTCTCGTGGACTTAAGACACATGCACGCGGCGGCCATTGTAAAGTCCGTAAGTGCACATGAAGTGTTCCATTTGGAACAGGACCTTAGATGTTAGCATGCTACTAATGGCATGATACTCTAATAAGCTCTAATAAATAAAAAATACATACAGTCAAACCAAAATGTATTCAGACACCTTTAACATTTCACACATTATCACAGTTTATTCGTTATAGTTTAGAAAATGGTTATAAAATATGACAAGAACTCAAGAGTTAAACTGTGTCAGAACAAATTCATCTTGATAATATCAGATAACACTTAAGCAAAACATGGTCAGGTTAAAGTGTCTGAAAGATTTGTTGTCCCAATTTTACTGGTAGCCCACTGTATGAAGAATTTTTGGGTATAATATGTCACAGTTGACTTTATTTTGCTATCCTCACTTACCTAATGTATAATCAACATAAAGGAAGTGTATTTTAAATAATATTGCCTAATAACAGCTTTTTACAAAGTACTGTGAAGGCCAGTCTCACTGTTATCCAATAAGATACATCTACACATTTTCAATGGATACCTGTATAAATGTGTAAATGTACTATTTTCAATCTCTGAGGAAAAATTAGTAAATTGATGAGAAAAACTGATTTCAAAAATCATTATTTTTTTAACATTTAATATACCAAAACTGCCTTCTGCTTTCGTTTATTATTTACTATCAACAATTACAGAAACATGTACATCTCATAACAACCTTTTGATGATTAGTGCTAACCATCATCACATAAACCCATTATAATAAACAAGAATAGCCTGCAAATTAACCACAGGAAATGGGTGAAAAAAAAAACCCTTGAATGCTGTATTTAATTGTGTTTTAATCATTTAAAAATATTTGTAGTATATTTATAATTGACATTTCTCTTGAATTCTTCACCAGATCCCCCCCCCCATTGAATTCAGCATAATTTATTCTGGGACTGCTGTCACCAACAAGGGTACATGCAATGGTGTCTGAGAATATTGTATTAGAAAATACGGCATCTTAGGTGGCAGCTTTCTTCATATAATTTAACAAGAGGGAGACACTTTATGATTGTCTCAAAGCCCAGTGAGCTGTCCACTCACATAGCATTTTGGTCTTTGTAAACATGTTCAAACATTCAACCTGAAAGAGAGAGACATGATGCATGTATTACCTGATTAGGGAAGAACTCCTGCAGAAACTGACCTAACAGAATAATACCCAACCCCTCTGGATCCAGCTTACTCTTCATCAGATTCACACTAAGAGAGAGAGAAAGAATGAGTTCGATGGGGGGCCATGAAAGGTGTAGCTCATTGTGTGTGCACATGTTGCATGTTTTCTGCATGTCTTGCTCATTGGCATCCTTGAGCAGTGAAATGTGTTGTCTGAGGTTGTCGTCAAAATGAGCTAAATCATGAATTATGTTCAGATAATAAACATATAACAGTGAGTAATGCTTGGAATCTGACTAATATTGTTTTAAAAACAAGTGATGTTAAAGGGGTCATATGATGTTGCTAAAAATAACATTATTTTGTGTATTTGGTGTAATGAAATGTGTTTATGCGGTTTAAGGTTAAAAAAACACATTATTTTCCACATACTGTACATTATTGTTTCTCCTCTATGCCCCTCCTTTCTGAAACACGTCGATTTTTACAAAGCTCATCGGTCTGAAAAGCAAGGTGTGCTGTGATTGGCCAGCTATCAAAGTAGTTTCGCTTTCACAACGAAACACACAGTGCCTTCACGACATGGCGGCGGCAACAATACTACACCGAGAATAAAAGTTATGCCTTCTTTCTTTGCGTGAACATTTGGGCGGCGTTATGCAAATCTTCCCACATAGTGACGTAGATATGTGGGGGCGTGTTAGAACGAGCCGTTTTAGGTAGGCGTGGCTGACTCGTAACTTTTATAAAGAATATCTCTTTGGATTTGAGACTTTAGTCTTTGCAACTTTACAGATCTTCTTTATGCACCAAGAGCTTGTAACACTCCAAAGAGAAAGGAAAAATTGAAATCGCATCATATGACCCCTTTAAAACAGGACAGACTTTTCCTTTTAAAGTCATACAGCGAGACTGATAACATTACTAACGCTCTTCCACAGAAACTCAGCAATCAGAGGATGATAAATGCTTTCTAATGTGATCATCACAGGTCACTTCAACATACACATAAAAATTGACAATTGCCAAAACACTGGTTATGTTGTATATAGTTTCACAAGAGGCCAAAGAAGGTTTCAGACTTCATCAATACTTGAATAAACTGCTTTTGATAGAACAGGGTGCTGTGTAAAAACAAACGCATGACCTAAACTTTATTCTGTCAATTTAACTTTCACATAAAAACCCCTTTGAAAGGCTAAAGTTGTCTTTCAAGCTGTCAAAGGTTGATGTAAGAAAGCAGGTGGTTTAAAATTGCTCAAATTTCAGTGGGAAACTGTTTAAGAGGTGAAGGTTTCAAAGGGACTATGGTGAGTGGCTTTAAACAGGGCTTTAGATGGAAGGTTGGGACTTTACTCTCTATTTCTCTTCTTTGCTCTACAAGAGTAATGAGTCTGTTTGAATGGCATGTGAACCCAAATTGTGCAAATAGAGGGAGCACAGCTTTTAGCAGTTTTAACATGCAAAAACCTCTTCACATCACTTTATGACAAACACAAATATCATTTTGCTGTGTTAGAAATAAAGTGATATAATGTTTGCTGAACATAATAAAAACAATATAATATATTATAATGTAAATATTAAATACCCTACTATTAAAAAGTTTGCGATTGGTAAGATTTTGTTTTTGAAAGATTATGTTTTTGAAATGTGTTTCTTACGCTCTTATTATTATCAATGAAAACAGTTGTGCTGCTGAATATTTTTGTGGAAACAGTGAAGCATTTTTTTCAGGATTCTTTGAGGAATATAAAGTAAAACAACAACAACATTTATTAGAAATCAAAATCTTTTAGAAACATTTACTGTCACTTTTGACAATTTAACATATCCTTGCAGATAGGTAATACTTTATTTCAGAATTAAAAACATTAGAACATTATTATAAACATTATTAACATTAGAACATTATTATGAGACAGTGAAGATTACTATATTGTGTATTTTAGCACTGCTTGAACACTGTACTGACCAATCAGCATCCAGGACTGTACTGTTCCGTTTTATAATTAAAAACATCATATACACACACTTAAACACACTTAAACACACACACACAAACAAACTTACTAGTCTGGCTCGGAGACGAGATCCAACGCTTTCATAACATCTTCAAGCAGTGTGTCTGGAATGAACCCATTATCTGAAGATAAGCAGAAAAGGAAAGAGGCAGATGGTTAGAGCTTCTGAGAGTCCTGATCACCACCCACACAACTGGTGTCTTATGCCCAACATAAAACATGAGTTTCATCTCTCAAATTGAAGACATTCTGCTGACCACACACACATATGCACACAAACATGCTAAGACACTGGCTGATAAGTGGATGGATGAGTGGTGTATGTTGTTTTTCCTCCTCTCTGGTCTCCAAGTGTCCGACAGGATGTTTGCAGAGCAGCTGGTAGGCTAACTCTTTTCCGTTTGCTATAAAATGAACTCTCTGCTTAAACTTTCCTGCAGTGACTGGATTAAGAACAATAAATATTCTTTACTACAGCATGAAATTAGATACACTCAGGTGTTTTGAATAATGCATTAGAAGCTTTGGCTAAAATAGCTTCTATACTATTGGCATAAAAAGGTATTGACAAAATATTACTTCTGTAATGTGACACATTTCTGAGTGAAACAATATTCAGTGGGAAATAATGTGGGGTGGCACCATCCATCAGGGTTTAACTGGATCATGACTGTCAGCTTGATATTTTATTGCATACTTTTTTGTTTTTCATAACTGCACCTTGGATGATGAATTTTGCAGGAGGTATGAAAATAATTTTTCATTAAAACAATGCACTGATTAATATTAAGACAAAGGGCATTTATTAGAAAAGTAAACAGGGTCCATTTTGATTTCATGTTGTTTTAGCATTTAGCATAACATTACACTACATAACCAGACTGTCAGAAGCATGAGAAGTTTGCACGCGCACGCACGCACGCACGCACGCACACACACAGAGTATTACTCTTATTAACACGAGGAACAGGAATGTTGTTTACGACTTTGAAAGGCAAAAAGATGCCAAGCAAGAACATCTAATCTTGTTCCTGATGACACTTTGAGTGTGTATTATAAATTAGACACTTTAAATCAAAACTTTGGAAGAACACTTACGTTCTTCACTACGACACATTCAGTGATATATACACACACAAACCTATTCTACCTGACAGATATGAGAGTGCAGTGGGCAATCTCTGTTCCAGGCTCTCATTTCTTCCATTAAACGCCCTCTCTACCTATTCTCTATATTATCATCAGGAGTCTTAGGTTTAATACAAGAGCAATAAATATTAGAGGAAAAAGTAGGGAGGAAAATATAACTTCATGCAACAGACTCTGGGAAAAAACAAAAACAGGATATACAGGCAAAGATATACTGCACTGCATATGACTAAAGGGGCATCAGTGGTTTGTTCATAGAGCTATATTGCTGACTTTGCCATCTAAGCACATTGACTATTTTAAATCATAATAAATCATCACGTGAGACTTTCCTCCCCACAAATCCTCAGCAGAAATGCTCACAAATAAAACACTGCTGGCCCTTAATCATACATAGGACATAGTGACATTCAGTCTGAAAACATTACTATAGAGAAAGTAATCAGTGGGTTTGTTATAAATATCGGATAAACTATACAAATGTGGGGACTAAATAATGTTCAAATGTTCAGAGTTTTTAAATTAATACTTATATTTAGCCAGGAGGCTTGATATTGATCAAAAGTGACAGTTAAGACATTTATAATTGTGACGAGTGGGGCGGGGCCGAGAGCCGTGAGAACGGAGTGAGGCCGGTGGAGTAATTGCTAATGCAAATTACACCTGCGCCACTCACCGGTCTCGAGTCCCACGGAGGAGCTCCGGAAGGATAAAAGAAGGAGTGACAACAGTGTTGGACGAGAGAGGACCAGGCCTGGAGATTATTTTGTGTTTTGTGTGCGGCAGTCGTCTGCGAGGGGCTGCCGCTTTACTTTCGTTTTGTGTTTGTTTATTTTATTAAAGTTTGAAATGTTCGCCGGTTCCCGCCTCCTTCTTCCCGAACTACGAAATTTGTTACAATAATATACATTTTTCTATTTCAAACAAATACTATATTTAAAAAAAAACAAAACAAAAAAAACAACAGCATGATTTCCACAAATATTCAGCAGCACAACTGTTTTCAGAATTTATAATAAGAAATATTCCCTGAGCAGCAAATCAGCATATTGAAATGATTTCTGAAGGATCATGTGACACTGAAGACTAGAGTAATGGCTGCTGACATGCTGAATTGCAAATTCAATTCAGCATATGAGACTTCTTTTAAAAATCTCACTGACCCCAAACTTTTGAAGGGTAGTACATTAACCAAAAAAACAAAGGGTTTCTGCCTCATGAAGACTGAACCTGAAAGGTTTAAACATAATTTTTTGGGTTGTTTAACCCTTAAATGCATACCTCTTTTGCAACCCGGGACATCATTCACTACCCTCTCCCTCCTTTATTTTTTAAAGTTAGACATCAACAACATAAGAAAAAAAATATATAAAAGAATGTCTGTTTTCTGATTGATTTTTTGTAAAAGTGTATAGGGTCGCTAGCGACCCGAGGTATGTAATAGTGTAAGTATATTTTTCCTGTACAACAATAATTAAATATATGATGACTCAATAAGTGCGATTCACCATTATTCCTCAAGGTGTTTGACAGACAATGATGACGTGATTTTTCACTCAATCATCGCAGGCATAAAACAATAGAATATCATCAGCAAAAATTGAACCGGCTTGCCTTGAATGGATTTACTGCAGAGCAATTACTGTACGTAATGAAATATAAGTGTCACTGTCATTTGATGGTGGATGTGGTGAATAAGCTGCCAATGACCAAAATATTGATTTTGAAGTCATTGAAAATGATAGTTTTGAGAATATGGTTGAGATCGCGAATATGAGCCAGATGCTGAATGTACTGGGGAAGTGCACTCTGACAGTGATGGTAAAATCATCTGCTCAAATTGAACCCTTCAAAGTTTCAAAAGGTAATGAAATATGATTTATTTTATTCTTTTGTAAATGTTACTAAAATATCAGGAGAGTTTTATGCTATTGCTGCAGTTACAGATCCATCCGTGTTAGATAAATAGGTCCGGGTCGCAATTGTAGAATTCCATGTCTGAGAAAATGACTGCTCTTTTACCCTACTGAAATAACACCTTAATATCAGATCAAATGTAGTCTGTTCTTTCTCATTTTCTACTCTCTCCTCAGTAACAGTAAAGTATCAACAAACAATAAGCCTTGGATCTTTGCACTGCCTGATAAGCTGGAGAGATCATAAACTTGCTCTGGGTTTTGTGGAGCTAAAGCTCATCTTCCTCCCAGTGAAGGACGAGTTGACACAGCTGCTGGGGTTGAGTTGACATTTTTGAGTTGAGTTTATTCAGTCTCTTTTCCTCGCTCACAAACATACACAACATGAAATGCTTCCTTTTTAATAATCTTACCTTCTGGGTCAAAGGTCTGGAAGACTCTTCTGGCCTGCTCTGAAGGAGACTCGGGGGCCACCAAAGCCATCTCCTAGATAGAGAGGGAAATATGAAATAAAAAAAAGAGAGTTATGGCATGGGCAACATCATTTTTGTGATGCTAAAATATTCCTATTTCAAATTTAGAGATAAAGAGATAAAGATAAATCATTCATAAGTTGATTTTTCCTTCACACGATGTCTTTGAGTACTGAGGAGGCATAAACCGATGATGCAATGTGCTTTAAGGGCCCTTGCTGAAATACACGACAGTAAAAATCAGAAAATGTTTATGAACTGTACTTGCGTCAATTTGTTTGTGTGTGTGTGTTTTCAAAGGGACTGAGTGTGTGATTATGTTTTGTGTGTGTGTGTGTGTGTGTGTGTGTGTGTGTGTACAGTATAGGAGTATAACTGATCTAAAGATAAACTCATAAATGGCAAAATTGCCCTTGTATCAAACAATCTCACAGATCTTTTAATGAAAACAATCTTCTATCTCTCTCCCACATGCACAAAACTCACAAACAGGCTGCAAACTTTGCTGATTAATAGAAAACAAACCAAGATCCATGTGTGTTTGTTCATGTTTGAGTTACAGCGGGATCACCGCCTCGTCAATACGTGTTGCCTGAGGGACTTGGGACAACAAAACACATCTGTGTGTGTGTAAAAACTACTCAAGCTGGAAAATATGCAGAGTCAGCATGCACAGCTGAATCCCGTACAGCTATAAACAGTTCACAGAGTTTTCCATATCTACATTCCAGTAACGTTCAGAGTGCCATTTAGCCTCATCAAGTATTTTAATCTTCATTTAGTTAAACATTAAGTGACAAGTGCATTTCAAATCTGTGCCATTTCAGTTAGGATGCTGCTTAAGAAGTTAGCTGCCTATGTTTTTTTGGAACAGAATTTGAGTGATCCAAACTTATGACCTGCCCCCTCTTTTGAACCCATTCACTTTAAGACTTCATTCTCGCCATCTGTGTTTCAATCGCACAAGCTCTGATTCTCATTATTAGAAAGGAAGGCAGTGGATTAAGAGGTTAACTAGTTCTCATGGTGACTGATGATAAGAAAAAGGTAACGTTTTCAAAACTGCATGGGAATTCATCAATACTCATTAAATGTGAAGCATGAGAGTCAGACGAGTGTGTGAGAGTTTGAAAAAGCTCTATTCTGTTTAAATGAAAGTGTTGTCAAATGATGGGCAATAAACTGCACCCTAATATTTAAGAAGCATATGGCACTCATACACACACATGCCAAGTATATTGCATAATATTTCGCATACCGAGAGGTTTGCTCAAACCCCTAATCTAGGGCCCTATGATTTCTGTGAAGCAGAAAATACAGACAGATTAACAGAACACAGTCGTTAAAACGAAATTTACTGTATAATGCGAAATGTCTCAGAATTGGGCAAATTTTGGATAAAATTTAATAAAAAGTAGGGCTGCAGAATTAATCAAATTCAAATGGTGACATGGACTACTGTCTGTGATTATTTAACCACAAAAAGACTGCTGTTTAAATATAAAAATGTACATGTTCTGTGTCTCAGAGTGAAAAAGAGGCCAAGTTTCACAGAGCTTTAAAGGGGTCATATTCTATGCACAATCAGCTTGTAACACTCCAAAGAGAAAGGAAAACTTGAAATCGCATCATATGACCCCTTTAAACTTCAGTATGTAACTCGCCCAACACAATTTGAGCAAAGTACATAAACTATGGCTCATTTCATATGGCTTGTTGAGAGATGAGCGATTACTGAAATAATGACAAATAAAATCTTTGCCTATTGGACCCAGAATGCCTTGACACACCCTGGCAACTAGAGCCCGACCGATATATCGTTTTGCCGATTTTATTGGCCGATATCAGAATCAGAATCAGAATGAGCTTTATTGCCAGGTATGTTTTCACATACGAGGAATTTGTTTTCATGACAGAAGCTTCCACAGTGCAACAGAATGACAGTGACAGAACAAAAACAAAGATAAAAAAAAAGAAAAGAAAAAAAAATATATAGATCAAGTAAATAAGGAATACAATATACAAATTGACAATTGTATGTACAGGTATATTACAATAGATAGTTTTGTATGTACAGGTATATTAGTGCAAAATTGAAATGTAGACTAAGTATGTGTGTTAGATAAATAAGTGTATGA
>NW_015559171.1:322698-338939 GCF_001515605.1 Sinocyclocheilus anshuiensis | reverse complement strand
TGATGTCTGATTTTGTAGCTGAACCAAACCAGACAGTTATTGAAGTGCACAGAACAGACTCGATGACGGCTGAGTAGAACTGTTTCAGCAGCTCCTGTGGCAGGTTGAACTTCCTCAGCTGGCGAAGGAAATACAACCTCTGCTGGGCTTTTTTCACAATGGAGTCAATGTGAGTGTCCCACTTCAGGTCCTGAGAGATTGTGGTGCCCAGGAATCTGAATGACTCCACTGCAGTCACAGTGCTGTTCATGATGGTGAGTGGGGGAAGAGCAGGGGGGTTTCTCCTGAAGTCCACTATCATCTCCACGGTTTTGAGCGTGTTGAGCTCCAGATTGTTGAGACTGCACCAGACAGCCAGCTCTTTAACCTCCTGTCTGTAAGCAGACTCGTCACCGTCCATCCACTGACCGATGGAGGTGGGCACGGAGAGCTGAGTTAGTTTGGGTAGGAGGAGGTTTGGGATGATGGTGTTAAAGGCCGAGCTGAAGTCCACGAACAGGATCCTCACATAAGTCCCTGGTCTGTCTAGATGTTGCAGAACATAATGCAGTCCCATGTTTACTGCATCGTCCACAGACCTGTTTGCTCTGTAGGCAAACTGAAAAGGATCCAGCAAGGGTCCTGTAATGTACTTCAGGTGGGCCAGCACCACTTTTTCAAATGACTTCAGGACGACAGACGTTAGAGCCACAGGCCTGTAGTAATTTAGTCCTGTAATTTTGGATTTCTTTGGGATGGGGATGATGGTGGAGCGTTTGAAGCATGAAGGGACTTCGCACAGCTCCAGTGATCTGTTGAAGATCTGTGTGAAGATGGGGGCCAGCTGGTCAGCACAGGATTTCAGACAGGCTGGTGTAACACAGTCTGGGCCTGGGGCTTTTTTCCTTTTCTGCTTCCGGAAGACCTGGCGCACCTCGTCTTCCCTGATCTGATGTGCTCAGGGGAAATAAATATTTTAGGAAACACAAGACTGCTCTGCTTCATTAGTCCATCTTTTTACAGTCCTTAATACAGGTTTAGCTGATTTCAGTTTCTGCTTGTAGGTCGGTATAAGATGAACTAAACTGTGATCAGAGAGCCCCAAAGCTGCCGGTGGGATATGCATTCTTTATTGTGGTGTAACAGTGATCCAATATATTACGGTCTCTGGTGGGACATGTGATGTGCTGTCTGTATTTTGGCAGTTCACGGGAGAGATTTGCTTTATTAAAGTCCCCGAGAATGATTAAAACAGAGTCCGGGTGTTGTTGTTCTGTGTCTGTGATCTGATCAGCGAGTTTCTGTAAAGCTGAGCTCATGTGCGCTTGCGGAGGAATGTAAACACTGACGAGAATGAACGAGCAAAACTCTCGCGGCGAATAGAACGGCTTACAGTTAATGAAAAGCGCTCCTAGATCGGGACAGCACATCTTCTTTAACACCGTTACATCTGTACACCACCTTTCGTTGATGTAAAAGCATGTCCCGCCGCCGCGCGATTTCCCTGTTGATTCTGCATCGCGGTCTGCTCTAAACAGCTGAAAGCCCGGCAGATTTAATGCGCTGTCCGGTATGGCGTCATTCAGCCAGGTTTCCGTGAAACACAGAGCAGCAGATGATATGATATGATATGCTTATCATTGTTTTTCAGTATACCATAGAAACATGTGGAAAAATAATCTACAAATACTGAAGCAGCAAACTTTGCAAAACACAAAACTTATGTCACTGCCAAAACTTTTGGCCATAACTGTACTTAAAGGAATAGTTCACCCAAAAATGAAAATTTGCTGAAAATGTACTCACCCACAGGCCATCCAAGATGTAGATGAGTTTGTTGTCGGAACATATTCGGAGAAATGTAGCATTTAAAAATCATATCACCGTTATTGAAAAAAATTATATCGCGATACATATTGATATTGAATTATTGTCCAGCCCTACGTGAAACACAGAGCAGCAGAGTGTGAAAAATCCTTGTTTGTCCGGGAGAGCAGAAGGAGTTCGTCCGTTTTGTTGGGTAGACAGCGGAGGTTCGCCAGATGGATGCTAGGCAACGGCGTTCTGAATCCGCGCTGCCTGAGCTTCACGAGGGCGCCGACTCGCTACCCCTGTCTGCGCGGCCGAACAAAAACATAAAAACAACTGCAGAGCACGCCACGGAGGCAGCCATCATTGACTAGATATGAGCCTGTCGCAGATATATCGGTATTAGCGAATATGCCACCGATATGAAAATTTTTTAACATAAAACGCAGATAAAATGCTTGTAAATGGTGTAATTACATAGTTTGTCCAGCACAGCACCCTCCATTGTTTGCTACTGGCGAACTGGATGAAACGCTTTAAAGCTTAAGTGTATGGAATACCATTGAACATATCTCCGTAACGGCGCGGCGGATCCGCACCAAATTCGGGGATCCCTTCAGCTCGAGGAACCCTCTCGAATGCCGAATCGAGTGTACACCCCCGCGTCAATAGCCCCCGGGGTCCGGGAGTTACGGGCTCTCTGACCCTCCCATGGACAGCAAGGGTACTACCACGATCAACGTCCAGAAACGAAGCAAGGAGATCAGTAAAATAATCCAATCCAAAGTATTCTCGTAGCTTTGTAATATTACGGTTGAACCCCTGATGTCACATGGATTATTTTACCGATCTCCTTGCTACATTACGGTTTTGGAACGACATGAGGGTGAGTAATTAATGACAGAATTTTCATTTTTGGGTGAACTATGCCTTTAAGCGTTTCTGTCAGGGCATTGGTAATATTTAAATTTGCACTCTGTGCACTTAGATACAGTGCTATTATATATTTATTTATTTAGTCATTTAGCAGACGCTTTTATCCAAAGCAACTTAATAGAATAGAAAGTGCTAGAGTTAGAGGGTCAAATAAAGGTGACCTTTATAAATATATACCTGTTTATCAGGCTCAGTGAGCATAATTTTTCAACATATCTGTAAAGCAGAGTCACATGTTAAGAATCCTGAATCTGGCTTTCATTATTTTTTTGAGACCCAAATACATGCGCGCACACACACACACACACACACACACACACACGCTGTAGAAGGCAACAGTTGGAGGCCATAGATGGAGATCATAGAGGCGGCTCACGCACAAGAGTGAGAAAAGCCAATAGATGCTGACGACTGAGCTTCAGAAATATCAATGAGATCATACACAAATCTCATGAACGCTCACACAGAATCACTTTAGTGGTGATTATGGGCAATGTTTATTTTTTTTTTTGTAAATGTGAAAGATAAAGTACTTTACTTATACAATCCACCCAGCTGGAGTAAAATAAAGTCAGAAAAAGATAAAGAAAGAGAAAGACCTCATCCTCATCTCTAAGAAAGCCATACGATTACACAAAGTATCAAATCTGTGATAAGGATAGTCATATGCAGATGACAGACAAGAGGAAAAGAGTGTGCTTGACTCTGTTTTTAGAAAACTTTGAAAAAAATAAAAAATACACTGTTTAACCTTAAAAGGTGATGTGACATTGTACATTAGACTGAACATGCATTTGTTACACTCCTGATACTCCTGGAATGTATCAGACCAGCCTGATACATTCCAGCTCTTGTGAAGTAAAAATAATAAGGTGAAATCTAGATCAGTTTGAAGCTGATTTTATCTTGCCCTATCACTATTTCACAACTTAACTGTAGAAGGATCAAAAGGGGCGTTCATGTGGACACTCATCATTTAGTTGTCAATTTTAGGGGATCTGAGTTTCAACTTTATCCAAATGTGCAGCGACACAATGCGGCAACTATCAGTGAGAGTGCAGACAATGACGCTCACCTCATGTGGCCTGATGGGATCCCTAGTGGCTGGTATCATGACAAAAAACATTATTCAAAAAACATACATCGCAAGCACTACAGTCCCATTCATGTACAAATGACTCTTATGAGCCAGCTCTTGTAATGAATAATAATAATAATAATAAAAAAAAACACTACTAAAAACATTTATAAGAGCAGATCTACACAGGAAATGCTGCGTTTTTCAGTTAGCATTCACATAGCAATTTTTGGTTGTGTTGATTCATCAGCAACTGAACTAGCAATTGAAATAACTTGTATAGTTTGAAATAGCAAGGATGCATTAAATTGTTCAACAGAGAAAGTAAAGACTTTTACATTGTTAAAACAAATTAGCAACTTAGAATGATTTCTGAAGGCCCATGTGACACTGAAGACCAGAGTAATGGATGTTGAAATTTTTTGATTTAAATGTTAATAATATTTCACAATATTATTGTTTTATTGTATTTTTAATCAAATAAATGCAGCCTTTGTGAGCATAAGAGACTTCTTTCAAAAAAAAAAAAATTTTTTTTACTGGCCCCAAACTTTTCATTGGTAATGCAACTTAAATGAATCAGAATGAAATCAAATTGAAAGCTTGTCGATCAGAATCAATAACCAGCCCTGGATACTACCTAGTAGAGCAACTTAGCAACCTGCTGCAATTTAAATGGTTTCAGAAAAAACAATCCTACTTCTGAATTGACCATGCTTTGTAAAAGACCACCTGTTGTCACTGAAACTTTCAACCAGATGCTATTAGTCTTGAAGGAAAGATTGGTATCTCTGAGAGAGTCTGGTTCAGGTGCAAAGGTTCATGGGTTTTAAGGTGAAAACCCATTCAAGGTCTTCTCAGCAGTCAAACTCCAAACAACAAGCACAGTGTTTAACCAACATCAAAGCAGCAGCAACAATTACACAGTCACATTAGCCACACTACCAATTACGGCTACCAGACCACTGTAATTCAAACTACAGGTAGATCTGCTCCTCTGAAGTTCTCCACGGCAGAGTAAATGTCACCAGCATCAGACAGCAGCACTTTAGACACCCGATATGTCAGAAATGGCTGGGTCACTGACTAGACTATCACATCCACTCTTTACTCCCTCTGGCGTCTCGCTTTTAAAGTCAAGGTCTGTCCATTTGTACATTTAACAATATCTCTCCATCTCCTTGTTGTTCTCTCTTTGTGTCCACGTCTTTTGTTGGCGAAGTATTCACTATACAGGCGTCAGTGTTAGTGAGAGGCCGCTGAAGAAGACATTGTTGTGGGTTAAGAGAGGATGTGAGGCCCTGCATGTATTACGAGCCCCTTGGGTATAAAGTAGTGTGTGCATGTTTGGCCATACAGCCATGTAGAGCCTTGATAGAGATGAAATACAAGGCAGGGCCGATGATGGCACATGTTCGATTATACGACTGATGAACAATAAAGACACTGACAGACAATCAGAATCCACTTTGGAACGTGATTTTCGATTGATGTGGACGCTAATATAGTTATCATTCTTGGTATGAAAGAGGTTCTTGAGGTAACCTCAAGAGGTTATATTTAATTCTCATAGAATTGCTGGCGCGTTCATATGTGTGCGTAAGTGCGGCACTACAAAGCTGAAGCGTGTATAATAGTTCAGATCCCACTAAAGGAATGATTAATGATATGTCAGACAGCACAATGCCTCTGAGAGACAACTGTCTGATGAGACTGGAATCTATTAAGAGATATTATTTTCCTTCCTTCCTATTCTGTTCTTTTACATATGTTAGTGTATATCCCACTGTGCCATCCTTTCATGAAGACATTTAAGAACGTGATGATTGAAGTCTTTCAGGATGACAGAAATCAGAGCCTGTGTTGGTTTCGGGTCACATTCACTGTTGCACTATTGCTGTGAGAACACGTTGGTCCTACGCAGTACAAAAGATCAAGGGCTCCTCACGGTAGCAGAGCAGGGCTCTACAGAAGCACGACTGCTGCAGTGAGGTGAGCTCCTGTGGGACTCACAAAAGTAAGGCGAGTGTTTGGGGGCATAGAGTCAGTAAATTAGCAGAGAATGACAGAGCCCTGGGGTACACCAGACGACTTTACCAGTTTCTTTTTCCTCTTAAAGAGCTCCGTTCCAAAACCTAGTGAGCTGACTCACTGACTATTTCTTATACAGGCAGTTGCGTTCTAAGGCAACAGCCCAGCTGTTACAGAACCTTATAAGTGACCAACTTAAAATGCTCCACATTAATTTTAATAGTTTGATGCTACCATGTTGTTAAACGAAATAAGCACTTACAAATAAGAACTAACATTTTAACTACAGTTTACATCACAACATTTATCAATATTTTAGTATGAAATGTTAATGTTCAGCCTCAGACTGCCATTGCAGAATAACCTTCTCAGATTTTATTTCTATGTTTATTAATGGGAAATGGCTTACTATTCATTGTTTTTATATTTTATTTCTATATGTCTAGTGATGGGAAAAGGCTTACAATTCATTGTTTTCAGCTGTTTTTAAACCAAGTAGTATTAATTAAAAATTAAAAATATGGTTTGCTATGACTAATTAGAGTATTTAAATGGCCAAATAGTGGAATTTCTTAACATTTCATGACTATATCCATCCATCCATTTGATTGCCTTCTCATTGAAGGAAATATTAAGCCTTTATGTCAAAAGAATACCTCTGACACCCCAGAGTACTTTCTCCATAAGTAGCTCACCATGTTTTGGAACAGAGCCATTACGTCACATCCCTCATTTTTATAGTGCCATCATTTACAAAGTATTTTAGGCAGAGCAGGGGGCCGAATTGGAAGCTGGACGAAAACAGCTTTGTGAGCTAAGGGCCGGTTGCAGTGGTTTGTGGGTATAAGAAGGGATCAGGCCCCTGAAGTGTGGACAGGAAGGAGAAGAGGACCAAGGGATCAGTAAAGAGATGAGGATGTTAACCTCATCAGAGCCGAGACAGAATGTGGTCTGATGAGTGGAACAAGGAACCGAGGGACAAGAAGAAGGTTAACATCCCATACTAAGATACAGACAAAGGGCCTCCAGAGAAACAGAGCAGGATGGAAGGAAATAAGGGATGTGAAGCTCATCACCTCAAATCAAAGTAGAGCATGAAAGCAGCTATAAGAGGAGAGGTAAAAAAAGTCAAAGTGTTCAAAGAGGGACACCATCATCTTGGTGTCCAACACAGGCCACAGCATCAGAAGACCCATTAATCACCTTGTGAGTGGGTGTGTGAGCAAGAGACGCATCAGATTTGGTATAAACAGGGGTACTGTGGTTCAGTAGTCACGGATCGTGTTTCTCTGCATTATACACGGTTATAGTTACCAGTGTGCTGTGCTAAAAGCTGCTATTCCATTACTCACTGTCCTCAGGGTATGTGTGGCTGTTCATCCACTGGGACCTGAGATCATTCCTTCATTGTCCACTGCTGTGTCTGTGTGTCCGTGACCCTCTCAGGATCTCTGTGAAAGGTCATTTGTGTAGCGTCTGCTGCTTTGTGTGCACATAAATCAGATAAGAGTGGAACACAAACCCTATTAGAAGCTAAAAGCAGAGACACAGGGACAAACAAAGACAGTAACGGGAGTATAGATCCGCAGTGAGACAAGCTTAAAACTTGACATTAGAGACACTTAACTCATGCGCACACACAGAGAGAGGGGAAAAAAAGCCACCTTCCATGACACATTACAAACAAACTGCATTAACAGACAAATCTCATAAGAGAGAAATCTTTGTCTAAAATAAACTTTTAGGAAACCACTGACAAACTGCAGAACATTCACCAAAAATTAGACCAGAACAACCACAAAACCATATAAAATTCTCCACACCTAATGAGCAGCTGTCAAAAATAAGGATAACATACTAATTAGGGACTAGGCAATATAGCCTCAAAATTATATCACAATATTTCAAGAATATTTTTGATAATGATATTTATGATGATATCGAAAAAATTATTTAACATTTTATTGGTGATTGCAGCTGGCAGGCAGCAGCATTTATTAGTGCAAACAAAATGAAGGGCATTTTCTATCCTTTTCCAATGAGCTACTATCATCGATGACAGACTACCTAATTCGAAGTGCAAATCTATTGTCATAAGGTGGCAGCAGCAGCTGTGTGTTTGACTTGAAGCAGACCGATCGGTGTATGACGTCAAAATACAGCGCGAGTGACTTACACCTTTACACTGCCACCGGAGCTGATCGCGGCCACTCTAGTCAATGCTTGTGTTTACACCAACCGCGCCGCGGCACGTTTCAGAAGCGTCTCTCCGTGCTGCTTCGCTAAAGATAGGCGGCTCGAATATGCTCTAAAAAAAAAAAGCGGAAGCGTTAGCATTAGCCTTTACGCTTTTTTGGCTAAAGGTTGCAGGCTTGCCTTCTAGTGGCTTTGGTAGTAGGCTTGTTCGAGATGCATCGGCGCTGTGCAGACCGATCGGCGTAGGACATCAAAGTACCGCAAGAGTGATTGGAGAGCAGACGACTCTTTAAGCTTTTGAATTGCTCTCGCGATACTTTGATGTCATAAACCGCTCAATCTGCGCAGCGCTGCTTCAAGTCGAACACACCTATTGGGCAGTGTTCGAATTGTGTCAAAGCTTTTGGGGGGTCCTCCTAACCAGCCCCCCACCCCCTTCACAAAATAAAAAAATAAAATAAAAATAAAACTTTATATATATATGATGCATATTTTTGATCTTGTCCTCGTTACCGTTAAGAAAACCTAATTCTAAAATAAAACATTATTTTATGATGATCAGTGAATTAGGTGTACCAAACAATCACAAGCAAAAAAGAATTAAATATCTAGCCTAGGGGTGTGCGATGTTGACAAAAAATCTCTATATTTTCTGGGATTTTATCGATAACGATCGATAAGACGACAATATTTTGCTGAGTGTGTTGCGCTGTAGGACTGCCATGGACAGCTGATTCTGTGTGGTAGTCAGTTCACAGCAGTGACAGAAATGTATCTTTTCCAACAAGTTTAAAATTATTTTTACCCTTTATGGGCATTTGTACCTTTATAAAGCCATTTTTTTCTAGAAGTGTGTCAAATTCTTACATTTAATCAATAAAGTCAATTACAATATTAAGACATTTAGGGCTGTTACCAAACAAATAAAATCATTATCAACAAAATTCATGCAATGCAGAGGAAACACAGATGCTGCATCTGAAGTGGCATTTAGATGCATATACACACTGTTTATTGCAAGGCATGAATGCTTTAACCTGCAGTTACAAATGCATAATAAATTTTTTTTGATATTTTAATCTTAAAACGTTGAATACTGATATTTGAAATGATTTAAAAATATATAAAAAGGTCCTTTAAAATGTGAAATTAAAACAGCCAGTAGGTGGAAGCAAGTCACTGTTAATGAGTGAGTCACTGCAATTGAACAGAATTATTTAAGGTTGATTCATTCAGGAACAAAACACTGTCATGTTATTCAGAGACAAAACAGTGCTGTGGCTTTGTTTGGAACCATTTTTGTTGGCAAAATAGAGCAAAAAAAAAGGCAATATGGTGTCTAAAGGGGTGGTCACACTGCACTTTTCGTTCCATTGACTTCCATTCATACGCATGCGAATGCGTCAGACCGGAAACGTAAGCTCATGTGAAAAATTTCGCATTTCGCTGCATTCCAAAGTTCAAGTTTGGTGAACTCTGACCTGCGAATTCGCATCACGTGTGACCAGTACATTTACATTTACATTTAATCATTTTGCCGATGCTTTTATCCAAAGCGACTTACAATTGGGGAATACATAAAGCGATTCTTCTTAAAGAGGCAAACAGACACAGGAAGTGCTTGAAATACCAAGTTTTAGGCATTGTTCAAATAGGTACAAGCTAGAAAAAGGAAGGAATAAATAATGAGAAAGAAAAAGTTTTTTTTTTTTTTTTTTAAGATGAAGTTAAGTAGCGTTTAAAGAGATGAATTTTCAGCTGTCGCTTGAAAATTGTCAGGGATTCAGCATTCTGGATAGGGGTGGGAAGATCATTCCACCAGCCAGGAACGGTGAACGAGAATGTTCTGGAAAGTGATTTTGAGCCTCTCTGTGATGGTACCACGAGGCGTCGCTCACTAGCGGATCTCAGACTTCTGGAGGGGATGTAGATTCAGTAGAAGACCGATACGTCACTGCGTGACCTCTCTGTACAGAAATTCAAAAATGGAGAAAGCGCTAATTTTAGCCATAGCGCAGCATCCTATTTTATATAATACATCTTTAAAAGATTATAAAAACCAAATAAAAAAAGCTGCTGCATGGTTCGCGGTGTCAATGGAAACATAACAGAACAAATATTGTTCACAAATCTGTCTAAATCTGTGTTAGTGAGCACTTGGCCTTTTATTGTGGCCAGCCTAAGGCACACCTGTGCAATAATCATGCTGTCTAATCAGCATCTTGATATGCCACACCTGTGAGGTGGATGGATTATCTCGGCAAAGGAGAAGTGCTCACTAACACAGATTTAGACAGATTTGTGAACAATATTTGAGAGAAATAGGCCTTTTGTGTACATAGAAAAAGTCTTAGATCTTTGAGTTCAGCTCATGAAAAATGGGGGCAAAAACAAAAGTGTTGCGTTTTTAATTTTGTTCAGTGTATATATATATGTATGCATGTATGTATGTATGTACAGTCAAACCAAAATTTATTCAGACACCTTGAACATTTCATTCATTAATACAGTTTATTCACTATAGTTTAAAAAATTTGTAATAAAATATGACAGAGCCGAAAGTACTCCTTGTGGCGATCCTCATCCAGCCGAAGCTCCTGAATTAAAGAATGGAACTCTCCCTGCTCATTCCGAGTTTGTAGAATAGGGTGAACCCACAGCCTTCTCCTTTCCAGACGCTTTCGATGCCGTCGCAAAAGACACAGTACAAGCACATCGGAATCCATGTTGTGATAACTGAGGGGAAACCTTGGCGCATATCCTGCTCCCGCCCATATTCGCAGCGGCGTCCGAAAAAATTTTGCGCGTTCAAAGTCTAGTGTGATTGCCCCTTAAAACGTAAATCTCTTAATATTAACTTCTTGTTTATTGAATTGTTGTATAAAATCAATATCACATTTGTGATTTTTGTGGGGAAAAATGGCACTCTTCGTGTGATATTGATCAGCTATCTGAAATGATATAAATACTAGGGCTGCACAATTAATCGAATTTCTAATCGCGATTACTATTACAGATGCCACAATTACGTAATCGTTCAAAGAGGCAATTAATCGTTCAAAGTCCACTTATGTTATTCTGAGTGCTTAAGATGTGTTTTTTTCTTTCTACAGGTTATCTTAAGAGTTTTTCCCATTGTTTTAATTTTTGTGTTAGTATAACATTATAATACCACGCATATTTTTTACTTTTTTTTATTATTTAAAGAAGAAACCAATCCAATGTAAAGTTGACATTTGAGCTTTAATGCTATAGAAAAGCAATAAACGTTTTTCTCAAACAATGGTATAAACATCATTCAATGTAAATTGTGATAATCGTAATTAATAATCGCAATTACAATTTCAAAGGAATAATCGTCAATTATGATTTTTGTCATAATCATGCAGTCCTAATAAATACATACATTTTCTGCCCCCATATCTTGAATTTTGGGAGCATTCTAAATGCATTTTATTAAACTGAATCATGCAGTGAAAGAACACACTCTAAATGAGCATTCAGTCTAGCTAGTGTTTAAGCACTCATAACTCCTCTTATAACCAATGAAGCGGTCCATACACTGTATGATAAATTAATCTCTAACTTACATCGTACTTACATCTGCACGTTGTTGCTTATGATGAGTGAATTCGCGAGTTTCAGTCTGAACAACTCTGGGGTTTCAGTGATGACTAATCTGAACGCCTCTGATTGGCTACTGCATTCCTAAGCTCAACAGAATCGTGTGTGATTGGTTATAATGAGCAACACTGTAAAAACGCATCAAAATAAAATATGATGTAACATAAGCAGGTCTAAATTTAATACAGCAATCGAAACTTCATTTTAAGTATTAAAGTTTTATTGAAAAACCAGGGGACCCTCCCCAGTATATTTTTTTGGGTGTTATTGGGGGTCCCTTAATGCTTATGGGAGGTCCAGGACCCCCCCCAGTCCCCCCTCAATTCGAACACTGCTATTGGGTTTGTAGTGTTGTTGTTGTGCGTGCTAGGGAACGTAAATGTGCCATACGTCATCGCGTCGCTATATCATTGATATCGCGATATGACACTTTTTTATCATTTATGTATACCGGTATTATCGTCGATGGTATGATATGGCACACCCCTAATACTGATACCATTTTAGTAATCTAAATAAACCAAAATTACATAATTATCAACCAATATTGGATATTTAATTTTATCCGCCTTACCTAAATAATCAACATGATAATTTTGGACAGCACAGATATGGTTATCTAGATATTGTGTACTCCTAATGATTAAAACAACAACAACAACAAACAGGCTATTTCAGGACAATCAAAAGGCCAAATAAACGGAATTTTATCATGAAGCTAGCTCACTAGGCAATGCAAGCTCAACCTAATTAGTCCAAAGGCGTTAGTGTGCATCCTGTTAACAGCTGCTCTTTGAGTTGTCCGAGAGCTTTTTCCCCTCTCTGAGGGACTGGCAGAATGGCTGACTCTACTGGTGACTCCAGCGGGAAAACTAAACCAGATGGACACAGAGAGCTCTGGGGGGAAAATATCGGCTTTCCTACCGGAAATCATGGCATTACTCACCTGAGGCTATGCTCCGCTAACCAGCCCCAGAAAGAAGGTGGAGAGAAAGAAGTGGGTGCCCTGTGAGAGCATAATTGATTGTGTGTGTGTGTGCGCACTGAACAGGGCTGCTGTTTGTATAAGAGAGCAGAGTAACAAGAAGTTCAGCTCTCCACTAAGATGCTACATCCTCAATATTATTGCATAAAGGCCTATATGAAAAGCTAGTGAGAAACTGATGCTTGACAACTTCAAGCTCACAAATTAAAAGCACAGCTTTCTCTCCTATTGAAGTATTTCCTGAATTAGACATTAAACAGACATTAAATATTTTGACTGTAATCACTGTATTGTGTGAGAAGAGACCAGAGTGATATGAGAAACATTAAAGTAGCATGTAGGAAATCGGGTGCCTAGGACAATGGTTACAATTGTCCAATGTAGCAGTCATCATATAAAAACATTTGACCACAGAACACCACAACTGACTAATTAGAATCCAGAGAGCTGTGTAACAAACAGTGATAAACAAAACAGTATTTTATTAAATAATTATTTTATGAGAAATGGAAGACAAATATAGCACAAAGAATTCTGATAACATTGAGGAACAATTACACAAATCAATGAATCTGTGAACTGAATCAACCAGTTTACTAAATCAGACAAAAGATGCTACTTGATAGAAACACTATTATGAAAGCAGCTGAACTACTGTTACATTACTGAAGAATGTAATTATGTTAGGATCACAGCTGCTTTTAGTTACTTCCCATCACAGCATCTGACTACACTGGGGCTAACAGATTATACTGTAGTCAAGTTTAGATTTGGTCTAAGAAACTTAGGAAGTAACTAACAAAGGATAGGGAAACTATCAATATGTAATGATAGATGTGTAGATCTTAGATGAGATGGATACTTACTGTACATTTTATTTTCAGAGCTCTTATGTAGAAAAGTCTCTACACAGACTATATAGTTACTATACTAACAGACTATAACACACAGTACTACCGGCCTACACACAGAAACAATGAAAGGTGATTCATGGGCAGAAGTATGAGATGAGCCTTTGTTAGGTCCTGAGGATTTTGATCCTGCAGCTCTAATCAGGATGAGAGACATCAATCATGAAAGACTCAAATACATTAAAGCACTGCTGCTCCAAGCCCATTATGCTTTAACAGCAAATCAACCAGCCCTGTTCAGAGACCTGTCTATTTCTAAATAATACATAACTATATTCTAAGTAGAAACATAAAGTAGTGTAGTGCTGCCTACAGTATAGCAACATGGTAACATTGACACCATGACATTGGTTATTTTGCAACACACTGTCAAATTTTGTTAGAAGTATTTTGTGACATTTAAAAGAAACAAAAAATAAATATTTTGGTTATGCTGGATCTGCACTTAAAAAGATGGCTAGCTTATATAATTAATAATAAAATGATAAGAGTACTCCATCACTATCAGAAATTTCCCGAACAGGAAGGAAACAAATCATGGAAAAAAAGTTTCTAGTGTGACCCTCTCTCAGCACATGCACAAATGCTGGATGAGGATAATGTACTGACAGTAAATGGCCTTAAGTGTAAGACCATGATTAATGCTCGCTGTCAATCTCATTTGCCTCCAGGTGGAAACCTTTATGAGAAACAAGCATTTCCTCTGTTGAGTAAAGGGATAAAACACACGGGTACTCACACAAAACTCAGTAAACACTGGCCGGCTGGCCAGCTCACTGCCATCCTGTGTGCTTCACACGTGAGGATCAGCACACCTCGTCAGCAGCGAGCGGCTTTCCTTTAGCGGATCGGAGGAGGAAGTTGTCACTGATGACCCTACGTCATTGACAGCTTCTGACACAGAAGAGTGGGCGTGCTCCTGCGAAGATCCTGACACCATTCCTTCATTTCAACCAACTCTGCCCAGCGTGGACAGCGAGCTGATCCGCGTTCTCATCAAGGCTGTAGAGGATTTCGGCCTAGCTTGGTCGGCTCCGGAAGAGCCTGCCCACAGCTTTTTAGACGAGTTGTTCCTGAAAGGATGGCGTCAACGTTCCTCTCGCCAGCGGCCCATCCCGTTCTTCCTGGAAGTTCACAACGAACTCACCAGGACATAGCGCGCCCTCTATTTGGTGCGTGTTAACTCCACTTCTGCTGCTCTCACCCCTGTTGACGGCGTTGAAGAAAGAGGATATGGCAAGCTCCCCCCTCTCGAAGAGGCGGTTGCTGCGCATCTATGCCCACCATCGGCCCTGGGGGTAAAAGCCCATGCAGTGCATCCATCTAAGCCCTGCAGGACGACCTCCGCTCTGGCAAATAGAGCTTATTCAACGGCTGGCCAGTCTGGCTCAGCACTTCACACGATGGCGGTGCTACAAGTGTTTCAGGCAAAAGCTTCTCCGCAATATGGCAGAGTCTGGCCCAAGTCCTGATGACTTTAAAGAGCTGCGCACAGCGACTGACCTGGAAAGCCATTCAAGATGTGTCAAGCTGAGTTCTAAAAACCACAGAACGATGTTACTCGCTCAAGTTTGCTCGCAGGACACCTTGCTTCAGAGGTATTATTCAAACTTTGGTACAGGACAATGATGCTCACATTCTCCGGACCGAAGTGTAAACTTTGCTTGCAAAAAGGAGCCATGGAGATATTCCTCTACTAAACAGCAAGTCGGGCTTTTACAGCCACTACTTCCTCGTTCCCAAATGGTTTCCCCATAAGTGTGTTAAATGCAACGCTCATTCCCTCATCTCAAGGAACCAAGGTTACGTTAGTAACCGGAGCGTTTATGTGCCAAAAGCGGAACGAAACAGCGCTTCTCATTCGAAGTGCGCAACACAGACCATTTATCTGCTCGGCTCAAATGACTTGGTGATTTAAACGAGTTTAAAGCCAAATGAAACCACGCTGACAAACAGCAGAAACACTGTGCGCAACGATACAGTCAGAAGAATACAAAGTCTACAAATCGCCATCATTTACAATGGATTTACTAACTGTAACACTAACTACACCATGGTGTTGTGGCAAAAATGTGGGATATTCATATTGAATTTTATTATATTATTAATGTAGTGATGTATTAAATCCATTAAAGGAGTAATGGAATATAATTACAGTATTTTTGTGATTACGTTATAGTGTTTGTGCATTTATACTAAATGTATTTAGACTACTGTTTTTCATATAAATTCCTAGAAACCATATAGTTACATATTTATGATGATAATGAGGTGCTATATGTGTGGTTTTAACTGTATGCTACTATGGAAGACCAAAGGTCTTTTAATAAAACTCAAACAGTCAGAATAATTAAATTTCACCATATAAAAATGAGGCTGTTAAAGTTTTTACAGATGTTACCGTTTTTGATAATGAACATAAATTTACATTTGCATCCTAACACAAGCTACTGTCAAATGTGCATTTCTAAGAGACCAAAAAAAAAATATATATATAGAGCAGGGGTGCCCACACTCGGTCCTGGAGGGCCGGTGTCCTGCAGAGTTTAGCTCCAACCCTAATCAAACACACCTGAAGCAGCTAATCAAGGTCTTACTAAGGCATACTAGAAACTTCCAAGCAGGTGTGTTGAGGCAAGCGGGAGCTAAACTCTGCAGGACACCGGCCCTCCAGGACCGAGTTTGGACAGCC
>NW_015559171.1:312031-319954 GCF_001515605.1 Sinocyclocheilus anshuiensis | reverse complement strand
GGAGGGCCGGTGTCCTGCAGAGTTTAGCTCCAACCCTAATCAAACACACCTGAAGCAGCTAATCAAGGTCTTACTAAGGCATACTAGAAACTTCCAAGCAGGTGTGTTGAGGCAAGCGGGAGCTGTTTGTGCATTTATACTAAATGTATTTAGACTACTGTTTTTCATATAAATTCCTAGAAACCATATAGTTACATATTTATGATGATAATGAGGTGCTATATGTGTGGTTTTAACTGTATGCTACTATGGAAGACCAAAGGTCTTTTAATAAAACTCAAACAGTCAGAATAATTAAATTTCACCATATAAAAATGAGGCTGTTAAAGTTTTTACAGATGTTACCGTTTTTGATAATGAACATAAATTTACATTTGCATCCTAACACAAGCTACTGTCAAATGTGCATTTCTAAGAGACCAAAAAAAAAATATATATATAGAGCAGGGGTGCCCACACTCGGTCCTGGAGGGAGCTAAACTCTGCAGCACACCGGCCCTCCAGGACCGAGTTTGGGCACCCCTGATATAGAGTAATATTATTAATATAGCAGCCTGCACTGCAAACTGTGCTGAAGATAGGCTACACACATCAAAGTCAGGCAACAAACCTGCTTCATGATTTGAAACAAAAGCACTCATTACAACATGCAGAAACTAGGAAATTAATTTTTCTATTAAGATATTTATTTTGTTAAGGAAAAATGACTGGAAAAGTGAAGAATTCAAGTGTTTGTCATGTTCTGACCATAAAGAGTAGTTTAAAACCACAATTAAAGGTCTGGTTTCTACAGCTTTCAATTAGGAGCAAATATCTGCCTTTAAACTTGTAAGAAATAAAGATTTGGAATTTATTGTGATAATTATCGATATCGACTGATATGAAAAATTTTACTGTGATAATTTTTTGCCCATATTGCCCACCCCTACTTTAAGCCATGAGAAGTCATGCATTACAGTGACTTTACCATTGTTAAGGGAGATGTTAGGCATGACAAATTAAAATGGCGACAACGGCAATATGATAAAAAACACAACTGTCACCATTTCAATTGCTTATACTTACAGTCTGAAGACGAAAACATACCCATATCCCCAAGTATTAAACCTCAGGGCATAACATGCCTCATACGATTTGTGCTGTTGACATGAATGAAAACTCAAAAAGTGCAGCCTGAGGTGTGCTATTACTTTTCCAAGCAATGGGATGAGGGTTTTCAACTGGGCAACAATAAAATGGCTGAAAAAAAAAAACCCACTGAAAGATGGACCCAGGCCATATCTAGGGACCAAAATACCACAGAGACATGGAGTGATCTCTTTTGACACTGGCCAGTGAGCAAGTACCTATAACAGTCCAACAACCATATGGCAAATAGGGCTGGGCGATATGGCCAAAAATATTATCACAATATTTTTCCCATATCATATGATATTGATTAAAATCCACAGAGTAAGCTACCTTTTAATTTAGGGCCCCATAAAATTAATTTGATTTTCCCCTAAATTCTGTGTTTTCCATTTAATTTTTTTCTGGAGTCTGTATTTTATGATTTAATACAAATTTATCATCAAAAATTGTGTTTAACGAAATTAATCAAACTAATCAAACTAATTGATAAAACTTTAACAATTTAAACAATCATTAATCAAAGGAAAATTTAATGATTCATTTACAAAACAACATTGCATTTTTTGTCAAAAGAGATGCTACACAACAGAACTGCATAAACTAAAACACAGATGACACTGTGAACACACTGTTGTCAGGTTTATTTCTGTTGTGACAGGCTTTCAGTTTAATCCATACAGAGTAAACATGTCCAAAGCTTATCATCGTTAACAACATAAATTTCATGATCTTAATAAAATTATAAAATTTACCAGTCAACCCTAACGGCAACACTCTGGAAGGCCATGGAATCAGCATATACAGTTCTCACATCCATCATAAGGACGTGCTTTAACACCAAGTACTACAGTTATATGAACTGACATTTCCACTCAGACCCAAGATACACCTCACATTAGCCATCTCTCTCTGTGAGCATGTTGGAGTGTCAAATCTGACCGTATGCCGCGTGGGCTGAAGCCAGGACACACCACACTGGATGCCTTATAAGTCCAAAAATGTTTCTGCCTCTCATCATCCATCCCATACTCCCCCTCTCTTTGTTCTTTTCTCTTCCAAAAGATGTCTAAAGCACTAAATCTATTTGCTAGCACATTCTTCAGTTTTTGATTCTTCACTCAATAACGAAATAAAAGAAAAGCAAACTGCCAGACTGTTTCGGATAAGAAAGAGAGAGAGAGAGAGAGAGTGGAAGAGTGAGGGAAGGAAGAAAGGAGCTTATTTTCTTAACTCACCTTAGTAAAGAATACTGAGAGATGAGTCTCACTGCCAAGGATCCAAATAGGGAATTTTGGAGATTTGAGAAACGCACCAACCTTTAAAAGCAGAAAAAAGAAACAGCAGTTGAGCGCCAATCTCCATACCAATGCCATGATGGCCTGGCCAGCCACATTCCAGAACCATCACAAACAGGTTGATTCACTGCAATAAGATGATTGGTAATACTTATAGGAACGGCCAACTATTCAATCATTCAGCTTATGAAAATGTTTTGAAGCCATTTTACACCCAAACACTAGAATGTTTACTATAACTGATTATGAACGGTTGATTGTATTATGTGAACACTGAAACATGTTCTACATCAGAGGCGGGGAACATCAACTCCTGGCTATATATGGCCCCAGAGACCATTTAAACAGCCTTGCAAGGCCATTTAAAATGTAGTTTAAAACGTATAAAAATAAAAAAGTATAAAAATAGCCCTGATTTTATTATAAAAAATGAAAAATTTTAATTTAAAATAACTATCAAGATATAAAATATAAATAAATATAATATTTCTCATTTTTAAAAATGTAACAATGTTATAAAATATAAATAAATATAATATTTCTCATTTTTAAAAATGTAACAATGTTATAAAATATAAATAAATATAATATTTCTCATTTTTAAAAATGTAACAATGTTTACTTCTCTGATGTGTCATCACAAGCATGCACAGAATCAGCTCATTTCAATCCACAATTTAAAATGACTACGGTCAAGAAAATAAAGGTGAATGCATTTTCAGCCATTGCATTAAATGTAAGTTATGCTTATACTTCGGCCGTCAATGTTCCACGACAGTCCGCACAATGCAATTTTTGTCATCAGAAGCGTCTGCTATTGTACGCAGACCGTCCATGGATGCAAAAATCAGGCTGTGCGTGGACAGTCCGCATACAACAGCGCAGGCGCAAGATGAATGTTAAGATGTTACTGCGGACATACAGTGGAAATCAAATTTTTTTCTGAAATATTATTAATCTTCCTTGCTCAAAATATAAAGGAATATCAGCTGTGGGTATATCACTTTTCTACTGTACTAACATGTTTGACAAAATAATTAAGGCATTTCAACAAAAACTTTTATTTTGTGGAAAATACAGTGATCAAAATTAGAGAGCAGTAACCACTGCAGCACAATGCACTGGTGTGATCTTTGTCCACTTTTCTTCCAGTCTCTTCCATAGTTCGGCAACTGTAGTGGGTTACTTAGCCATAACTTTGCCGTCAAGGATTTTCCAGAGATTTTCAATCTGGTTTAGATTAGGACTCTGGGCCAGCCATTTAATTATTTCAATGTTCCTAGCTTCAAGTAACTGCTTTATATGTTTTGCAGTGTGACGGGGACATTGTCTTGCATGAAAATTGCAGGCTGATTGGGAGATGCTTGCAGGGAAGAAACTGCATGTTGCTGAAGGAGGTTCTGATAAACATTTACATTCACCTGCCATGTAACTGTATAAGAGGCCCAACTCCTGCTGCACAAAACAAACCTGCCCCCAAACCATGACACTTCCTCCTCTACCTTTCACTGACTTCTTTACGCACTCGGGGTTCAGTCTTTCCCCAGTTTGACACCGAACATGTTTCCCATCACACTCAAATAAATTAAACTTGCTCTCATCACTAATGCCAATTTCACACAACAGGATTTTAAGCCCGATTTGCAAGTCAACGAGCTTGTCTACAGGCCAGGCTGTGATCGGGTGCAAATCAGTGGGTAATCAGCACTGTGTAATTTTTATGTGTGAACTACTCAATAACGTATCAAAGAGGCTCACCGACGCCAAACAAATATCTAGCATGCTAAATATTTGGACCAGTCGGCCAACTCGACATCCTGTGGTGTTCAGGTGTCGCAACGAGCAACAGCCAATGAGAGAGCAAGACATGTGTTTTCGTGACAAAATGTGGTTTGGGGACCGTATGGAGTCGTTGGGTGACAGAGTTGTTGTCAGCTCATGTAGTGTGTGACACCCTGTTGCAGATCATTTACATAGTGTCACGTAGTGTGAACAACAAAACAACTTCAAGACAGACAGTAAGTCATGTAGTCTGAATAGCACAGCAATCTGCCCATGTTTAAATTCGTGTAGTCTGAACTAGGCTTAAAGTTGGACCAGTTCTCCTCTCTCCACACAGCATGCTCCTCAGCAAAGGTGAGTCCAGCCTTTTAATTATTTTTGCTGATGAGGATTCGCCACTGCAGTGTGCTGTCAGTCCGACTTCTCTTAAACATGCTGAGACAGATTCTTAGCCTGTTCAGCACTGAACTGGTGAGCATTTTCAGCATTGGGTTTGTCATATAATTCAAGAAATTAGCACCAGGTGCCAGATTAACACCAATAACTTGGAGGTATCTGTAAGTGTTTTCTAATTTTGAGTGCTTTTTCAAATATCTCATTTAAGTTTTTTATACTGTGCTTCAGAATACAATTTATGAAGCATGCTTAAAAAAAACTGCCCTTCTACTCCTGTTAGGATAACGTCAAATAGGACTATACAGTGACCTTGTAATTTAGGAAATTGTAGGTTGTTCTCTAATTTTGATCTCTAATGTATGTTATTGCATACTTATTTACACATATATATATATATATATATAACTTACTGACCCCACACTTTTGAACGGCAGTGTACATGAACGGGTCTTATGAAAAAGGTTCCCCACCCCTGATCTACATACAAACGTTGCACACACACAAACTACATCCATCAATCAAAACCAAATTAAAACGGAATGAGATGAGAGTCAGCAGTTTAACACAAGCCTGCAGAATATTCAAGAACACGGAGTTCAAAGTGTAGCTCTGCACACTCTGCCTACAGCTCGATCTCCAGCAGTGCATCCAAACACTGAAAGCCCTCACACTCAGCTCACATCACTCAACAGGTGAGCATCAGCAGCAGATTTGGGTGGGAAGGTGTTTCAGGGGTATGCGGATTAAAAGGATCATGAATATTGTGATGGGGACTCGGATGGTTCTAAATATGAGGCGATACATTTCTGCATTCCTCTAGTCCAAACACAGCTCACTGCACATATCCTGAAGCTCTGCTTAGTACAGTGCCATTCCAAACAAAGCAGCTTCTAAATTACTTTCTCCACAGGTTAAAACAATAGAGCCATTCCTGCCCAGGCTCATAAAACATACAGGATGTGCAGGTGCCAGATCTCTGATGTTCGCCCTTTAGAGGGCAACACATTAGTTAGGGAGCAGGGAAGCATTTAGCTTCTGAAATAATAAATAAATAAATACTACTAACTGCATAATTTAAGGACAGTTTCATTTCTCCTCCTGAAATGCTGGACAAATGAAAATATATTTAGATTTACTGACTGCTAGGTTGAGTATGCACAGAATATATTTAGTGCTTATTATTGGCAAGACGTGATTTGCAGGATGTGATGACATACTTAAATAAAACAACAATACAAAGTAAACCAAAGTAGAACACTTTATCTGATTTATATGAAGTCTCCCTTGAAACATGATAGATGGCATTTGTTTAACAGTGAAGCATGCTGGGTAATGATGCTTTGCTAAAAAAAATGTTAGGAAAAAAAAAAGAAAATCGAGAAATAAAGGAAATATAAAAATAAATGGTAAACAGAAGACAAAAAAGGAAGGACATGACCAAAAAGAAAAAAAGACAATAAGAAAATAAACAGGCCACAGAATTTCCCTTGTACTACGCAGAATTTCCGTAATTGTTTTATGTGCGAGAACAAACCTAGTGAATGTTTGTTCCCAATCATAAACATTCTTCAAGAACCAAAAAAAAAAAATTTGCAAAATAGTCTGACAGAGTGACGACTCTGACACCGGTCTGTTCAATGCAGTCAATATTTCAGTAGATTATTATGTTGCATTACATTTCACAAATTCCCTGTGAGATGTACAGCTGGAAAACAGCAAAACCACGAAGAAACTGTGAGCTTTGGCATCTGGACACTCTGCATCTTTCAAGCAAAACTTACTTGATTTATCAACACAGCAGACTATAGTATTGTAAGCTCCTGTGAGGGTGCTAATGAGTAGACACCCACCTTGCAATAGCGCAGAGACTCCATTAGTGTGAGGAAGCCAACAGACGCCTGCTGATGAATGCCACGAAGCTCTAGAAAAAACAAAAACCTGAATAATTAAACTCCTCTATCAACTGTACAAAAATGAACAGTCTAATATAAAGCACTCTTTGAAACCTAAAGACCTTAGCATTTTCTCAGCAAGCATTTTTTTTAAGTGTGCTAAAGCTTGAGCAAAACATTAGATAATGCTGCCATCAAGTGGTCTGCAAATGCAGGACAACTGTGACCTACTGTAACTCAAGAGTTATTTCAAACAAACAGCATGTCAACACATTAATATTCAGTAAAAATATGAAGCATACTCATTCCAGAACATTCTCTATCACCGTCCCACACGTTAGACACAGCATGCCCCGTCACCAGAAGGTTGATTAGACTTTGGCTAAAAAGTATAAAAAAAAAAAAAAAAAAAACACGTAACAAAACAGTCAGCATTCACTATAAATGTAGTTTATGGTGCATTATAGATAAATCTATCAGATTCACAATCCAACTAGAACAGCTGCCTAGAAGTCACGATCAAATATAATGCTAAGAACTTGAACTCCCATCATGCATTTTACCTGCCGTGGCCATACACGGGGTCAATCAGAGGTTCAGAGGTGTCTTCAATCTCATTCTTTATGTTCTCAATTCCCTTCAAGTCAGACCATAAAAACAAACACAGAAACACGGATGAGCATGGCTGGCAAATGATACACTACAAAGGGCACAATTTGCCATTTGTACACTATTGTTCAAAAGCGTGGAGTATTTTTTTTCTGTTGGCTGCTGAAAATTCTAAAATAATTTATTTATAATTTTAAATTGTATTTAAATTAATATAAAACAATTAGTTTAAATGGTATTAATATTACAGTTTTTTTTTTCAATTGCTAACATCCCTTTGTCCAATCTATAGTCACATTTTCAAAACTCTAAACACAATTAGCACATCTGTTTGTTGTGACCATACCATTAACACAATTCATGTTGATTTCACACAATATTCTGTCAATTAACACGTTTCTAAAATGCTTACATTTTCATTTTACACAAGCTTACCCCATACCAAAATCATGGATCTTTCTTATCTTTTTTACAAATGCTTAAACACAGCATGACAGAAATGAAGACCTAATGTTCCAAACTTTAAATATAGCGTATAGACTCAGCTTCTGAAACAACAGCAGCTTAAAAGAGCTGATAAAAATTATTTTAATTACTAATAATTGAGAAATAGCTGATTCCAATCTTAATGAATAATTCCAAGTCTTTCCATTACATGGCCATGCATGCACAATAAAAAAGGCATTCTCTGGATTGGTTTTGTTCAAAACAATGCAAACAACAAAGAAAATATCTGGATGTGGGAGAGTAGTTGGACCAGGACTGTCTGGTTTGGTTCAGCTACAAAATCAGACATCAAGAGACTACAACGGACAGTC
>NW_015559171.1:301127-310590 GCF_001515605.1 Sinocyclocheilus anshuiensis | reverse complement strand
AAATGAAGACCTAATGTTCCAAACTTTAAATATAGCGTAAAGCCTCAACTTCTGCAACAACAGCAGCTTAAAAGAGCTGATAATTGAGAAATAGCTGATTCCAATCTTAATGAATAATTCCAAGTCTTTCCATTACATGGCCATGCATGCACAATAAAAAAGGCATTCTCTGGATTGGTTTTGTTCAAAACAATGCAAACAACAAAGAAAATATCTGGATGTGGGAGAGGAGTTGGACCAGGACTGTCTGGTTTGGTTCAGCTACAAAATCAGACATCAAGAGACTACAACGGACAGTCAGGACTGCTGAGAGGATTATTGGTGCCCCTCTGCCCAGCCTCCAAGATCTTTACATCTCCAGAGTGAGGAAAAGGGCTAAGAAAATCACTCTGGACCCCACCCACCCAGCTCACTCTCTCTTCGAAAAGCCAGACATAAGAACAGTTTTTCCTGCAGGCTATATTCAGCATGAACAATTAAAACATTCATACCTATACATCGTCCATCCCAACTGGTGCATTTATACATATGATAGAATATGAAAATTGTACATTTGTATATTAGACATCTGTAAATAACATATCTGCACACTTGTAAATAACATATCAGTACATTGATTTAAACAATTATGTTTTTCCCCCTCTATATTTCTACTTCTGTATATAGTGCATTATTTAATTCTCAGTTTTTCTTATATTACAGAATTGTTATAATTCCTATGTATGTCTGCACTATCATGCATGTTTGCACTGTCCATACTTTCTTCTGCACTGGACGCTCCTGTCTCCAAGTCAAAATCCTTGAGTGTGTGAACATGCTTGGTAATAAAGCTCTTTCTGACTTTCTGACAAAGGAGAAGGAGAGGTAGGGGACAAAATGCAAAGGGGTGCATGTTTTTTTTTCTTCACTGACAGCAATTTAATTTGGCCAATAAAGCCTTTACTTCAGCAATTCTATAACTTTTCTTTTACATTTCATAAAGTATTGATGACTCCTTCACTATGCAGTACACATACTATCTACAATGAATTCACACACAAAAAAATGCAGAGTTCAGCTGACTGAATTATTATTATTTTGTTTTTTTAATCTAAATGTATCTCATATTGTATGTTCTATACAGGTCGAACTGAGACATGGCAAGTAATGCAGTTTTTGTAATGCCATTAATTGTTATCCTATGTATGTCTGCACTATCATGCATGTTCACACTATGTCCATACTTTCTTCTGCACTGGACGCTCCTGTCTCCAAGTCAAAATCCTTGAGTGTGTGAACATGCTTGGTAATAAAGCTCTTTCTGACTTTCTGACAAAGGAGAAGGAGAGGTAGGGGACAAAATGCAAAGGGGTGCATGTTTTTTTTTCTTCACTGACAGCAATTTAATTTGGCCAATAAAGCCTTTACTTCAGCAATTCTATAACTTTTCTTTTACATTTCATAAAGTATTGATGACTCCTTCACTATGCAGTACACATACTATCTACAATGAATTCACACACAAAAAAATGCAGAGTTCAGCTGACTGAATTATTATTATTTTGTTTTTTTAATCTAAATGTATCTCATATTGTATGTTCTATACAGGTCGAACTGAGACATGGCAAGTAATGCAGTTTTTGTAATGCCATTAATTGTTATCATTTTGACAGTCTATGCGCTATTATTAACTATATGTTCCTATTGGATAGAAAAACAGTGCTAATGTTTTGACCAAATGACTCGATTTTGAATTGGGTTTGCTGTGTTTTGATAGAGTTAGTATATGCAGAAAAAGGCATTTAGCATTTTGAAATGTAGAGTTTGTATTTAACAAAATGTGGTTTTGACCAGAAAATTAACTATTTGGCTAATTGTGTGATGTAGGTGAGTTGCTGTGTTAAGAGTTTAGAAAAGGTACTTTACATATTGGTAAATGCTTGTTAGCAATTGAAAAAAACTGTGTCATCAATATGACTGTTTTCACTGTATTTTTATGATGAGCATATGAGACTTTCAAAAACAACAACAACAAAAATATCTTACCCCAAACTTTTGAACGGTAGTGAAGATGAGAAATTGTTACCATGAAAGTGCATTATTACCTTGCTTTTAAAAGGAATTTTCAAAAACAAATTGGTAAAATGATCATGGGCGGGAAATGTAAAGTTATACCTTTGTAAGTATGACAGAGTACAGGAATAGCAGGACCCCAAATTTGTTCTTCCAAGTGTCGTACAGTGACAACACCGCCTCTCTCAACTCTCCAACAGTCCTGAGAGTCCTGTTCCTGAGGAAGGAGTAACCACAATGTGACTATCAATTGGGAAAGGTCCTTACTGACTTTTTATCCAGATGTTTTTTTAAAGCTCCGCCCCTTTCATTGTGAAATTAGTTGCTTCTGCACTACTGGAGTTTTCTGACAGGAATTTGCATATTTGTAACACAAGGAGAAGGAAAGGGTAAGCCAGTGAAGACTTAAGAAAAGAGAAACACAAGTGACGCAGTGTGGAAAGAGTTTGTACACTTACTGTATGACGCTGTGAAACCTCTCAAAGCCAAGCTCCTCAGCAGCCAAAGCAGCTACACACACGCCATGCAAAAACACAAACGCATTTAACGAGACACAACAGTCCTGAGAAAATTATTTGTAAGGTCACAGTTATAAGATTACACATCGCAGCAAGTTTACACTAGCATGCGGTGTTGGATCATTTACTGAAAATGTATGCATTCACTGTGAAAAGAGAGTTAAAGTATACCAAATATTACGGTCCAGTGTTAGGCCCTGTTCCGTATCTGTACAACATCGAGAATGGCTGTTTCTAATTTTCTTACTCGGTGTGTCAGTAGGTTGGCTGGACTCAGGCTCTGGGTGGCTGTCAGTGATGTCACTGCTGTCTGTGGTTTTAGCACGAGGCAAGGTGGCCAGGTGAAAGGCCTGTGTCTTATTGAGACAGGCAGACTCCAGGATCTCACTGAGGGTGGAGCACAGGACTGTCCTCTGCTCTTCCTCTGTAAGATTACACAGCACATACGTCAAGCCATGTATCTGATTTCTGTTGCATTAAAGTTGCTGCACTGACTAAGAGTAAGCAAGTCGATCCGTTTTGCTGCTAGATGATGTGTTGGAACACCGTTGAGTAGTCGAGCTAGAAAATACTTCTCTATAAACTGTGACCCAGGGTAGCTGCATGCTATTAACTTTGCATCTAAGAGTTAATTGCATTTGTGTACAATTCAAATGTCTTGCAAGACCCCATGAAACTAATCCAGAGGTTTAACAAATTTTAGTTAGTAGGACATGACTGTTCTTTCTGTTTATGATGATGAAGCAGCATTCCAAGCAGGATACCAAATGAACATACTAATGATGGCAACAGCTAAGAATGTCAAATATGATCATTACAAAGGAGTGAGGAGGAGATGATAGGAGAAGAAAACAAAATCCCTTCAGCTATAAAACAAAAGGACACAATCTCTTCAACAACGCTGTGCAGTGAGCTGTGTTGAAATTTAAAGTGATCAAAAAATGTGGACAAAAAAGGCAGTAGTATTATGGGTGACAGACAGGTAATACAACGTTTTTTAAATTTGTTTTATTTACTAAGCAGGGCAAATTAGCGTGAGAGCACAATCCCATTAAAGCGCTGATGGGAGTGGAAAGTTCTGCGGTAAAATTACTGACAATGTGCGAATAAAGAACACAGATGCAGCCAGCACATTTACATAATGACCAATGCAATCTACCAAGAGCAGTGCAAACAAGCAGAGCCGATGACAATAAGATGCGTGTAATCCGCTAACAACACAGGCGCAAATCCGTTAAGACATGCTTTTTTTGGGGGCGGTAAATTATGGCGCAAACACCAGTAAACTGACAAGCGCAAACCTTAGTAATTCATGTTGCATGATTCATTTAAATACTCTCCTCCCATACATTTTACAGTTGAAAAGAAAACTTCTACAAATGCATATACAATACGGTCAGCCACAAAAATGACTATGTCCACGCCTTTTCATCATTAATTTTTCGCTGTGTGTCTTTAGTAAATCCTGACAGTAGTTTTTTAATGACAGTAGTTTTTTAATGGGTTTGCGCTGGTGCAAGCTGTTAGTAAATCTGAGCCATAGTGAAGAACCACTTTCGCCAATTTTAGGCACACAGTAAGACTACAATACAGGTGTGTGCCTGCCTATAATAAGATTCAGGATGGTGTCTTTCATTTTGGAAATATGATGAGGGTAAAAAAAGTGCATTAAAACCATAATGCTTTATGCATTTGCACCACCTAAATATCAATATTCAATAAAATAAAATTAATAAATATCAATAGTGTCTTTGTGAAGTCTGTAAAATCTCAAATAAATCTTACAATATATTTATGCTTATTATGGCACTTATTATTACATGCTCTTTTTAAACCAAGGAAAAGAATATACTGCAATGACGCTGGATTCAGAAACTTTTGAGTTTGAGATGTTCATAAATGCCTGGTCTGAGTGTTACTGAGGACACAAAAGTGAAAAGATGGAATTCTCTTTAAAATGACGCACAACGAACCTGAGATATCTTTCCAGTTTGAGCCTTCAGTGTTAAACAAAACGTTCTTCAACAGGAAAGCCTGAGAAATAGCAAACAAAACACACAAATCATTAGGGCTCCACTTAACCAGCCAAAAGGAACAATCTGACAACATAGCATGTCAACTTATTTAAGTCAGTTCAGATAGCAACTGCACCACAGTGTTACAGAGAGAGACAAAGTTTAAGACTGGTCCTCACTTACTCACTGACGCAAATTAGGACAAAAATCCTGGCAAAAGTCAGGTAGTCTATTCCAGCCTTAAGATGGGTGACAAATTAAAGGAAAAACTTGAAGTGTCTTAGTAAGGTGTTGGGCCAACATGTGCCACCACAACAGCTTCAATGCACCCTGACATTGATTCTCTGGAACTCTACTGTTGGCATAGAATACCATTCTTATAAAGATTTTCCTTCATTTAGTGTTTTAATCAGGGCGTTGGGAGGGTGCTTTAAAGGATTCATGAGCTGGCTTTTTTTATTATTTTATACTGTTGTCCACTTATGACGTTTGTGTGGTTTTTACATACAAAAACATCAAAATCAATAAGTAATAGGCTATTTTCTACCCTGGTTTTGAGGCTCAGTTTTTTATGGGCGTGCTGCATTGAAGACTTGGAAGTAAATGCTCACTGCTATGATTGGATAACAGTTTTGCATAGTAAACTAACTTTCTCTGTGTCTGTTTGACAAGCTATGTCCTTCATAGCTGGAGCCTTCTTTGACTTTGGTTAGACACGTACACATAATCAGGACATATCAAGTGATCTCTAACAAAGCAATAGTGACACTTTGTACAAATATTTTTTACTCGCATAAATATGCTGCTCCATTTCTGTCGGATCCAATATAGAAGGCACAGCATTGCTTTTTAATCTCAGTCTCTCTGCAAATCCAGTGTCGACCTGTGTCTTGTTTACAAAGGAATCTGCGGTGAAATGAAGCGAACAAACACTCAATGTTTTACTCACGTGAGCTGAAACTTCATTAAAAATAAATATTTGAATCCAAAGGAAGGTTATGCAGCGACTGTGTTCTTCCACAACCAGGCACTGCACAATTTTTGCGACCTTCAACAGCATGTTTATTGCTTGGTTGCTCTATCCGGTTTAGCACCACTTATGTTATTTCCCTACTATTGGTGCGTTCCAAACGGGATATATCGCCCTCCGAAGGGCACTTCGGATTGAAAACAATCATATCCGACATATTGAAGGGTCGTTCCAAACCGAAGTGCTCAAAACTGGCCACTTCAAAGGGCTCTTCGGAATGAAGGATTTCGAAGGGTACAACTGATGGACACTTCGGGCTCCCATGATCCTTTGCGCAGATTCTTTGCATGATGATGACGGCACCTCTGTGTAAGCACGTGATGACGACGCAGAAGGGCACTTCAAGAAACAGTTTGGTCCCCTACACCCTTCAAAGCTCTCACTCCGGAGGGTAAACCCTTTGAAGGGATTAGGGTATAGGGATGAGCCCTTCCGAATGGAACGCAGGGTAGGTAATGCGCGAATCAGTGGGCGGGGCTACAGAATTAGGCGTTGATATTCTTCTGTGGAGGAGGAGTTTAACCTATCGATTACGTCATATGTAGGCACATTCCAGGATCTGGCGTTCGTTGGGCCTGGTGTCAATGAAAGCTTTTATTTCAGTAACAAGGACGTTTTCAGTTCTGAAACTTACAGGATATTCTTTTAGTACAATGATCTCTTACATATCAAAAGCTCAAGTAAAAGTTAAAGGCACAATATGTAAGATTATTTTATTAAAATATCCAAAAACCACTAGAACAGTGTTATATATTTTGCTGACTTGTGTACTTACATTATCCCAAATGTTTCGAAGAATGTTTAAATCTAGAGAAATAAGCAATTTTAACTAGTGACACGGACCGTTTCCATAGTGTCATTGTGTCGCCTGCATGCCAATGACGTCATAACCCCTCGATTTCCGGTTTTGTTTTGTAGAAAACATGGAAACACCAAAGACGATTTAATATGCTATGCATTTTATTAGACAGGTGACAACCGCACAGAGTAGCATTATAACAGAACGTTCAAATGTATCTAGTATGATAAAACAGTGCTGCTTTTTCCCCCACATACGCACGACCGGAAGGAGCGGAAGCAGTCGACTGTGGCATAATAAAAGCTCCGCTGCTTTCGAGCCATGTGACGCACTCGTTCAGCGACCTCGTTTCGCTTCGACGGCTTTCAGCCTCACCCTGCTTCATTCTACTACGTTAATAAATCATTAGCTCATCCATGAACATGATTTCTGCCCGAGTCCCATCGGATTGCATCGGCTGTGGGGATGAAGACGACAACTCCCATGATTCCACACTCAGTCACGGCGTCATCAAACTACACCTTTGCATCTTTGTTTATTTTGAATACGTGCCCTCCAGCAGCGAAAATTACATATTGTGCCTTTAAGACATCGGTCAAAATGTAAAAGAATAGCAGAGTCCACAAAACAACTATAATGATAACAGCACAGAACAAGTGTTGTTGGAATCTCTTTCACACGTTTTTTTTTCCCCAGCTAATGAATGATAAAAAAAACCAACAACAACATCCAAACAAAATCCATTCTGCTTTAAAGAGCTCGAGCATTTAAAGCAGCAGGTGACACAGCTGCAGTTTGTGCTTATAATAAACAGAACATTATCATGCTTTGGTCTGGATGATGATATAGTTATTGTTCTTGATGAACGGGTCATTACAGTCTTTACACTGGTATACACTGTATAAAGGTCCTAGATCACACGTAATTTTCACAAATTTGTCTAATGTAAGTGTTTTGTAGAGACATTTCATCATCTGAACAAATGACATGTAGTTAAACAATGATATTAGCCATTGAATACACTGCAAATCTGAACCTCCCAGCCTCATTTCACTGCTGTCAAAAATTACTCATCAAAACAATCAGTGAACCCTAGTGATCTATGAATGGAGCCACTGTCATCCTAGAAGAGAACAGTCCCATCAGGATAGGATAGGATAAAGGTAATCACTTAGAAAAACCATGCCAGGATGGTTCCGGTTCACCTGGATTTTCCTTTAATTTGTCACCAACCTGTATATTTTATCACTATAATGCAGCTTTTATATTTTGGACTTTACAAAGGCGTGGATGTAGGCGTATTTCATTACTGACTAAACATCACCATAACCTATGAACAGATAAAAATAAGGTGAATTACCTGCACAGGTGCAATGACAGCACATGGTCCACCTTCAAACTGCTCCAGTGCAGAGCGTTCAGCCTCACTGAACACAAAGCCTGAAAAAAGAAACGCAGTCAACACAAACCACAGTCAATGTCTCAGTTTAGCAATTCATCACAATTTATAACTGGGCAAGCAGTCAGGATTAAGTAACATGGACTTGGCATTGGCCCGCTGACCACTGCAGATTTTTTTTTTTTACAATACAAGTAATGGATGTATATCCTTTAAACTGAGCGTTTCAACCTTGAAAACCTGAGTCAGCATTAGTAAGACATCTTTTAATATCTATTCAAACATCAAGAACTATCGAGGCCGCTTACCTTGTGACCACCTGCGGAAGAGGGATACAGGCACTCCCCCACCACTAGGTATGCCCCACACCAGATCCACTACTTCTTTATTAGTATCTGACATTTGAGCACTTGTTTTCTGTCAATATTAACTCAAACCATGCATCGAGACCAATGAAGATCTTTGTGACCGCTAACCGCTGTAGTGCACGCGACGTGGCTAGCGCACTTGCTCTGGCCTGCTTTTGTATTCCGTTGAATCTTTGGCTTTGGTGAGCAGGTGGCATTGGCCACAGATGCGCTACTGGTGTGTACACTGTCCCACAAGCGACAAGTGATCGAACGCTCGCGCCAAAAACGTTTAAGAACGTTAGCTTTTGAATACGCAGCCTGAAACGACCGCACGCCACAACAGCTCTAGTAACCTCATACAGGTTCGCTTTGTGCCTGAAATGAATGTTATCTTACGTCTTCTGTAGTATTCAGTTCCTTAATTCGAGTTTTCTGTTCTGTCTGTATAACTGGGCAGGCCTGGTATGTCCTCACTGAAGTAACTCACTCGCCATACTGTCTGTGGCTTGTTACATTACTAAACGTCCGAAACAAACGTTTAGCTCGTTCCTCAGACAGCCCGTTTTAAAGAGTAGTCAACTCCACTCCACAACACCCTGAGAAAATAATCCAATGAAAAAATGCTCGCTGAGGTAACTGCAGATTGCACTATCATCCATTCAGTTTATTTACGTGCCTCCACCTCAAGTTTCGACTTTGTGAGAGAGATTGGTTCAAATCGAGAAGGTTCTGGTGACGTTGAGCGAGGGAGAAGTTTGATTGGTTGTTACGCCCATCAATCATACGGCAACGCTTTGACATCGTGTGTTGTGTCCGCCTACAATACGGAGGCTGAGCTTGAATATACAGAAAGCTTGGCTAAGCAATGTTATATAAGACAGAGGTTCGGCAGCCATAAATTCCAAAATACCATCTGTGAAGTAGGCGCGCCCACAGAGGCTATAGCAATGTCTTGCCGACAATGTGCATTGAATGAAATTCCATTGAATGGTCAGAAAACAATGACTTTTCTCCATACCACCTATATACATTGTAAATGTAGATAAACACTGCACCATACCACCATGTTGTTGACTGAGGGTAACAGCACAATTTTTTTCAGTTTGCAAGCATATGATGGGTATAAATTGTTAATAAGAATGACTGAATAAACGAGCAAAAAAAAATGATAATTTTTGTTCTAAAATTATATCCTAACAACTTTTAATTCGCTTTTATTTATTTACATTTTATTTACAAATATTTAAATGTATAAAATGAACTGTATTTAATAAGTTCATTTATATTGTTGCACAACATA
>NW_015559171.1:298244-301047 GCF_001515605.1 Sinocyclocheilus anshuiensis | reverse complement strand
CCTGCCACTGATCGAAGTCTGCCACTGTTTTCATATGAAATTTAAAGGGGGCCTGAGTAGTCATTTTAGGGGGGCTATAGCTCCCCTAGCCGACCATGCTCCATAGGCAATGGGTCTACGATGTACTTAGGCTTACGATGATTTTGGGAAACACAGCCCATGTCAGTATGCAAACGCGCGCTCTGAACTCATTTACACAGGGCATTTCTTATTTTGGTCGCACATGCGGACCTGCGGACCACTTATGTGCACCCCTGTATATAGGCCTATCATATACAGTGGGTACGGAAAGTATTCAGACCCCCTTAAATTTTTAGCAAATGGCTGCAATATAACAGAGTGAAAAATTTAAGGGGGTCTGAATACTTTCCGTACCCACTGTATATCCTTTATATATATTAGTGGTTCAATGGATCATATTGTGGTTTCTGAGTCACGGATGGGATGATTTTTCAGATAAGCAAGAAAAAAAATATTTAAACCACAGAGAATGACAATGCCATGAAGGGTTTTTGACATAGGCTAATTTTATGTGTATGTATACGCAACTCGGTATTTCCGCTCTGTCTGAAACACATCTCTATGCTTGTGCGCGCTTTGATTGCGTGCGAGAACAGCGCGTGAGTAACGAATAGAATGCCGAGAATGTTTTTTTTTGCCAATTTTATGTATATGTACAGTATCTCAAACGCAAGGAGACATAAAAGAGGAATCAACTTGGTATTCTCTCGCTGTCTGAAACACGTCTCTGTGCGTGTGCGCACTTCGGGTGTGTGCGGCTGCTGTGAGTAACGAATCGAGTTCACTTTCGCTTCTTGTGGTTTAAAATCACTTGAACTTGTAAATTGGCAAATTAATCTGCGAATCACATGCGTGCCGAACTGTGGGGACTGGTCCGTATGCATCACAGATCAACTGCGATCTGTTTAACCCCTAATATATATATATATATGACGGATCAGAACAATCATTCGTTTACTAATTAAACATTTAATTTACATGAAATCGTCAAATTGCTACTCCATAGCAATCACATACAAACAAAAATACAGAATAATTAGAACAAGCATTAATGCGCAATAAATAACAGACTGTCGTTTTTCCCAGAACTTTCTTGTGACCCGGTATTAACACTTCCACGGCCCGGTACTGGGTCAAGACCCGGTGGTTGGGGACCTCTGATCTAGAGCACCAAATCAGTTTATTAGAATGATTTCTGAAGAATCATGTGACACTGAACACTGGAGTAATGGCTCTTGAAAATTCATTTTTGCCTTTGCAGGAATAAATTAAATTTTAAAGCACATTCAAATATAAAACAGTCATTTTAAAGTGTAAATATATGTCGCAATATTACTGTTTTACTGTATTTTTGATTAAATAAATACAGCTTTGTAACGCATAAGAGACTTCTATCAAAACCATTTTAAAAATCTTGCCAAACCCAGTCTTTTGAATGGTAGTGTGCATGTTATTGGCAGTTGCTAACTTGCAGGTAAATCCAGGTAAAATGTAAAGGGATATTTTCACATAGGGAAGTTATATCCAGGGTTGTATCTATAGATAACTCTTTGTATCCATTCATACAAGTGCTTGTTTCAGTAACATTAGTTTTGTATGTTAACTAATTCAGAACCCTTTTAAATTAGAAAAATTACAGTATGTTGCCTATACAGAAAGTGACATTGAAAATGAACCTACTCCGAGTAAACCATGTGTCAACTAGCCCCAGTCTACCATATATTGTGGAATTTGCGATGACCTACAGTAAAACAGGTAGCTAATACTTCAAGAGAAGTGCTGAGACTGAACCTCAAGTGCTGGTCTGACGTTGCACGTGCAGTTCTAGGTTTGTAAATATAGAAGATATAACTAAGATTAGTGATGTTACATATGACACTGAAGCTTCAAAGCGCGTATCGAGTAAGCAGCGCAATTTCTCAGGAAGCTGTGTGCCGGTGTTCTGTCAATTTGTGCTACCCTGTCAGATTTTGCTACCTACCATTAAAACGGTGGGTAGTACAATTCGACAACGAAAAATGCTACCTGTAAAATTATGGTTTATTAACGTCTACACCTACCACAACCCTAAACCTACCCTTACAGTAATGCAAATACAGTAATTATGTGTTATATTCGCGGTTGTAGCTAGAAGGGATACAGCTACAGGAAACCAACAATCTTTTCTACGTATTAGATTGTGTTTTATTAAAGTCTACACCTAAGTCTACAATCCGATGGGTAGGATAAAATGTCAAGACACCTGGGCTGCGTTCAGCCCCGACAAAAACGGTGCAAAACGTGAATTTATTTTGATGTTAATTACATTGTGCCAGCTGTCTCTTTAATACCGCGTGGTTTACATACATGCTGCTGCTGATTGGGCTGACATGTTTGACACACCAACCAAACAAGAGAAAACGCATCTCAAACCCCGTTGCACACCGTTGAACACCGTTTCCAGGAAACATGTCGTTCAAACCGGAAACCGTAGCAAAATGGTGCGCACCGGTTTGAGCTTGAACTTGCCCCTGAGCGCGTATTGTTTTCAGAGAATCACGTGGTCAACGAAAAACGAAGCCTCACTTTCTGTCCAATCACGTGCGCGTGTCGGAATGTTCGAAACTCCTTACTTTACGAGTAAGTTTTCATTCAGACTTATTCAATAAAATTTTTAAATATCCAGTCATACAAGTAATATGAAGAATACAAATTATTTCATTAAAAAATGTATATTTGGCATATGCAAATCATATGTGTGCATTATTCTTCTATTACATCATATTGATATTCATATTGGCAT
>NW_015559171.1:280367-297204 GCF_001515605.1 Sinocyclocheilus anshuiensis | reverse complement strand
TATTTAGCACACCTTCCTAAGGAAAGGATATGGACCAGAAGACATTGCAATTACTTTAGACAGATTAGACAGACTTAAAGAAGTTCCAGATCTATACATGTGTGCTTATTATTTCAGTTATTTTGTAAATAAACTAAATAAACATGTGCAAACAATATACTTGCTCTTGTGAATTTATTTTGATGTTAATTACATTGTGCCAGCTGCCTCTTTAATACCACGTGGTTTATATACATGCTGCTGCTGATTGGGCTGACATTTTTGACACACCCACCAAACAAGAGAAAAGGAGCATGTGTTGTTTTCAGAGAATCACGTGATCCGCAGAAAATGAAGCCTCACTATCTGTCCAATCACGTGCGCGTGTCGGAATGTTCGAAACAAACCCCAGATCTTAATTTACGAGTAAGTTTTCATTCAGACTTATTCAATAAAATTTTTAAATATCCAGTCATACAAGTAATATGAAGAATACAAATTATTTCATTAAAAAATGTATATTTGGCATATGCAAATCATATGTGTACATTATTCTTCTATTACATCATATTGATATTCATATTGGCATTTAATGCCACAGTTTAATGGGTAAATTATTTTATCAGAGAGAGGGAAATTCAACAAACAAACAAACATACACACACTGTTAGGCTTTTATTTGTGCACGTAACACGAGTCGATCTATGGAATTTGTGGTCGCTGCTTCGTCCGACGGAGCGTCTTTCACAGGCTTTTGGCGGCTTTATTTTTGATTAGCCACCAGATGGCGCTGTTTTTGACACTCGCGACGCTTTGAATCTTTTCCCGAAACAGTCAGAGGAAAGCCTCAGTGCTTCATGAGGCTTCATTTACCCATCACTAACTAAGATGAGTCAGTAAGTTATAGCCAGAATAAACCACATAGTATTTTTAACAAAACACAGTATATGTACAGTTGTAGCAGGTTAACACAGTAAAAGAACATGTGATATGTGATGTATTTATTTTAAAGTTCCACAGAACCCTGAAAATGAGAGAAACTAGCTGAGACCAGATGTAAACAGAATTTTACTCCCTAGAGATACAAAGCAATTTTCATTTTGTTTAGAACCCTCAGAGCTTTGGCTAATGAATAATGGATTGTGGTGCATTTTCCCAGTGGACAGCACTTTCTTTGGATTGATTACTAAGTTAGCTGCTGAATCAGAGTTATGCTTTCTGGAAGGCACAGAATTAGCACTGACATAATAGCAGGAGGCATTTAGTTATGCTGAGCTGGTCTCATAGTATGCCTGTGTGTGCCAGTTGCGTCTGTCTACACAGGACTGGTGAATGGAAAAGACAGAAGGACAGATGTGTCTTGTTCCTGTAGGTGGAGAGCTATTGAAAACCAGCTGGTCACAGACATTGTTTTACATCAAAGCAAACTGTAATCAATTGCAATGATCACACAAGCCTTGCATACATTACTGTGTATTGGATTCAGATGCTGTGAATAATGCTCTGAGCATTGGGGAAGCCTAAGATGCACATCCTTAGTGGTCTAAATGACTTGTCTTGAGGGATAGTTGTAATTAGTTTGAACAGAGGAACCAGGATTTATTTAGTGTTAAGTGTGCAGTTCAATCTTTCAGCACTAGAGGGCAACAAAACATAAGCAGATAATGAAACCTGTTGTGCAGTGGTTCTCAACTTCTCAACCTTTTTGTCTTGAAGGGCTACCATTGTCCAACACAGTATTCAAAGGCCGGCTAATTTTCATTTTTAGCTTTTTTTAACATTTCATTTTCATTGTTTTCTTTTTTTATTAACAGAAACTAGGAATGTTTACATATGAATTAAACACGATTTATTTTGGGATTCTAAAAATGTCAAGAACTGTGTACAAAAAAAAGCAAAAGCAAAAGAAAACAAAAACTTGATGGGAGGGAAATATATATAAAATAAATATGTTTTCAGTATGTTTTTGCATGTTTTTTTAATCATTTTAATTAATTTAGATTAATATATTAATAATACCATTAAGATTGTTAATAACAACATTTTCATTTAAATAATACTTTAAAAAAAATTAAGTAATTTTGCAACCCTGAGGATCCTGGAGAATCACTGCTGACAATTTGCGTGTATCATAATAACTAACTGAATATCTACTAAAAATCTTGCATGTGTGTTAAAAAAATATTATTATTATAAATTAATTAAAAATAAAAAAATAATAATATTATAAGATTTAAAAAATAGTATAGATTATATTATATATGATTATAAATATTAAATATTATAATTCATAAAATATTATAAATCTTTTGTGGTATATATATAAAGCCATAGGATAGCAGTGTGATGAACAGGTGGCATTTTTATTTTGAGTCTCAGTCGAGCAGTGAATAATGACTTAAATTTGGTCTGTTTATCACTCACAGCTATCATGTTGGAATATAGTGCATGATTCTATGGTGATTTTTGTTCTTATAGGAGTTTGAGAGCCAGTGGTCACTAGGATGAATAGTTTGTTTTTGTTAAAAAATAACATTAGACAGGTTTACAATAACATAAGGTGAGTCAACAATGACTTGGTGAATTATTATTATTATTATTATTATAACTTTTTTATTTACCGGTATAACTCATTGTCATGTGTGGTTCTGTGCCCTGATAGGCTAGTGCGTTTGGAGCGGCTGCATTTCCATCCGAGTGTGCTGTCACAAAAATGAACGTGTCTGTGGCCTTCTGCTCCATCGCTGAGATCTTCTTCACAGATCTCTGGTAAATATCTTTCTTTTTTTTACACAGATATATGCTGACTCTTGTTCAGCTTCTGCCCATCTTTGTTTGCTCTGGCCTTTCTTACTCTTTTCATTTCTCCACCTTTTTGGCTTTCTGTACCTGATGAGATGATATGACAGACGCACACACGCATGCACACCTGGGATGCTGAAGACTGGAGCCCATTTGCTCTGAGGCCTGCAGAAAAGATCTAATCACAGACTGGTTGATAGAGGGATAGAAAGAGGGAGAGGGTTGGGAATTCAGGATTGGACTAATGGTAGGAGAGAGATGAAAAAGAGATTTGGATTGGAGATGAGCTCAGTGTTGATTGTCGAGGATCTTGGCACGACATGACTTCATTCAAACCCTGAGATTGAAATTCAAAGCATGAGGGAAAGGTCAGGTTTATTGACAATAAGTAAGCACCATACCATTTCACACATCGGTGTACATTATGAAGGTACAGCAGTAGCCTCTAGCAAAGTACAGTTCATCTCTGTGCCTATCCTCTTGATGTACTGTATGGTTGTATGTGTGTATCGGGGTTGTTGTTATGTTTGCTGGAGGCGATAACTGGAAAATCAAAAGCAGAAAAGAGTGTGTGTGCTAACAAATAACATTTTCTTCACTAGTGTTGATGCCCCTGGGTGCTGTGGAAACTCTTGTTTAGTTCAATTATTGGTCAAACCTGTAATTTTTTTTTGGGTGTAGACATTGTACCTTGACAAAGCTACACAATGTATGTTACTTTGAAATATGTGAAATAAATTCAGTGCACACAGACTGAAGTAGTTTAAGTCTTTGGTTCTTTTAATTGTGATGATTTTGGCTCACATTTAACAAAAACCCACCAATAATTAATACCACCAAGTATAATATATATATACTGACCTGTACTTACTAAAATATATACAAGAAAAAGTGGTCATAGTAACTTTTTTAATTATTTAAAACATTTTTAAATTATTAAAAACTTCTTGCTGACAAATGGGTAAAATCTAAGATTGGTAAAGATTTCAAATGACCTTTTAATTAGTTTTTTGGGGGCTGCACAAATACACATACCTTCCTCACAACCTTTACCACTTTACCTTGTCCTACCTTACTATACCACTTTCTCTGGTACTATTATTTTTTGTACCTCCTCTATTCTTGGCTGGATTATCATCCTTTTATCATATATACTTACAATTTCCTTATCTCATCCTGCTTCCTCCTGTTATATACTGCTTCCTTTTCCCTCTCATTCATCCTTGCTTTCTCTTATCTTATCCTACATGTTCTTAACATGCATGACTTCCTCTCATTCTACCCTTCTTCCTTTTATCCTATATTGCTTCTTCTCATCCTATATTTCTTACCGCATATCATTAGCTGTTATCCTGTTCTGGAAAAAAATTTGCACACAGTTTTGTACAGAAAAAGATGTACCTAAACATGGTTGGTGTCAATGAGTTTAATAACTGACTGATTTTTATGGGCTTTAAATAGCTTTATAACTGTTTTATTGTTTGACAGCATGGAGGAGGGCGCTGCTGACCGCTGCAAAGAGGCCATCGACAAAGCTTTACAGTACGATGAGCACAACCCTGAAGCTCTCCAGCTCATGGCCAGCTACCTGTTCAGCATAGAGAAAACTGAGGTAGGACAGGACAACTGCGGAGTGAATTACCCAGAATTCCCTCACTGTCTCACTTGTTCACTGCAGCGTTCTGAGCAGTGGGTCATTATGCAGTCATAATTAGTGTAGGTGGAGAAGCTGAGAGAGCTGAGTCATGTATTTCTGAGAAGGAGACACAGATAGAAATTGTGTGAGAGAACGAGTGAGTAAGAAAGACAGGTTTTGGGCATGTATGCTTGTTTTTGCATGAGGGATAGATAAAGATGGCAGATGAGAGAGTTAGGTCACAGCTAATGAATTACAAGCCATTAATAGAACAAGCTTATTGAATATGACTCGATGTGGGACAGATTTACTACTAGTGCAAACACACCTGCGTTGATGCAGTCCCTCACTGAACCACTAGGGGGCAAACAGATATAAGACCAGCACGTCTGCTGAACTTGAGCGACCCTCTGAGTTGAGCTTCAGTCTGCAGCTTAAAGCTCTTGTAACATTTGTGGGTATTTTCACTTCAGAAGACACTTCCATTTCCCTTCAGAGAGCTGACAGCGAAACTTAACTCAACAGTCATTAACTTGAGTTTCTTTGTGTCCTCTAACCTCAACCCTTTTTCAGGCTTGTACTTTTTCATCTCATCCTGTCACTGCCTCTCATCCTATGCTTCTCCCTCTTGTCCTTTACCACGTGCTCTTATCCTGTCTATCTTCCTATTCATGCTATTTGCTATGCTTTACTACTTCCTCTCATTCAGTACCACTTCCTCTCTCTCATCCTATTCATATTCACTTCCTCTCATTATCCTATTATCCTTCACTTCTTCATCTCATACCACCATCTGTTATCCTACTTTCTGTCACGTGTTTCATCCTACACCACTTCCTATCATCTTATAGAGCGTCTTGTTGTCCTATTCTGCTTTTTGTAATCCTATTCTACTTCCTAACTGGTCATATGCTATCCTATTTCCTCTGTTCCTAGACACTTTTCTCTCATCCCATCTTACTTCCTATCATCCTATATTGTTCCCTCTTGTCCTTTACCAATTTCTCTTATCCTGCTCCATCTTATTCATGCTAATTCCTGTGTCTTTTTTTCTTATGCTTTACTACTTCCTTGCATTTTATACCACTTCCTCTTGTCTTATATTACTTCCAAAATCCTACTTTCTTTCCTCGTGTACCACTACTACCTGTTATCCTACTTTTTCATTTCCTTTCATGCTTTGCTACTTCCTCTCAGTCTACCACTTCTTATTGCTCATGCTATTTTCTACAGTACTTCTTTGCATTATATACAGTACCGCTTCCTCTCATCCTTTATCACTTCCTCATCTCATTTTCTCTCACCCTGACCTACTTCCTTTCATCCTATTCTGCTTCCTGTCAATGTATTCTACTTCCTCATACCACTACCTGTTGTTTTACTTTGTCACCTCCTCTCATCCTTTACCACTTTTTATTGTCCGTGCAATTTCCTACCTCTTTTCTTCTTCATATACAGTACTACTTTATCTAAACCCTGTATCACGCCCTCTTATCCTAACTTATTTTTTCTCACCTACTTCCTCTCAACATATTCTACTTCCTCTTATCCTTTACTACTTCCTCTCATCCTATCCTGCTTCCTTTCATCTCATGCCACTACCGATTATCCTTCTCTCACTTCCTCTCATCCTGTACCACTACCCATCTTCTTATAGAGCTTCCTGTTGTCCTATCCTACTACTTGTCATTCTATTCTACTTCCTAATTCCTCTCATCCTATACCTTTTCCTGAAAGAGGCATGTACCTGTATTTTTACAATCATCATACCTAGAGGAGAGGCTTTCAACTTTATTTTATCATGTTTTTATGCAGGAGGGGCGTGAGTACCTGAAGAAGAGTGTGTCGTCATGGTTACCTAGCCTACAGAAAGAGGAAGAGTCATTGGCGAGCACAGAGCATGACATGGAGGAAGAAAAAGATCAGAATAAGGTGTGTGCACAGGTGTTTGTGTTCCAAAGGCAACGGAGAAATAAAGATACGATGCATCGTGACCTCTCCTTTGACTTCTTTCTGATGGCATGGAAGGAAATAGTACTGTGCTTAAAAAGTTTTTAGTCTGGGAAAGATAAGGGAAGAAAGGAAGCAAACTAGCTTATTTTACCTTTTCATTTTTCTCAATGCCAGGCCAAGGCTGTGGCAGACTGCTGCAAGGCTGGCTCTGGGGCCACACGCACAGATCCCTCATCAAGTGACCACGATTTGCCGCAGACAGTCTTGCGACTCTTAAAAACATTGTTTTTTGCTTAAGGCTACACGCTTCATGCTTTTTTAAAAGACATACTTTCATTTCCGTGTGCCTAAATGAATTTGCGCAGTTTGTCTGTTAAGTAGGACTCTACGCGGCTGAAGATACCACAGAAAAACAAGCTTCACCTGAACTGACTTGTTGAGGGAATTTATGAAAGTTGTTTACTTTCCTGCTGGTTAACATTTCAGGGAACTTGCTTGGCACTAGACATAAATTTGTCATATGTAGATGCAGCTTTGCGACGTCTTGGCAGGTAGGAGAGTATATGCCTGTTTGAAGTGTGATGTAATCGGGCTCAGCACTCTTATCAACTCTTTTTACAAAGCTGATTTAAAAACCATTTATTCCGTATAGAGACTAGAGATTTTGTTAGTATATACAATACAAAAATGAGCTTGATAACATCACAGACAGGCTACATTTATTGCAAGAGATTAAGTGGCCTTGATGGTGTGATGATATATTGAAATAGAAAATAGTGTTTGTAAAGATGGATTATTGAAATGTCCATTGAGACCTTGAAAAAAATCAGTCACAACCAGAACTTTTATTTATTTAATGGCTAATTAGTCAGATGCACATCTAAAGATGTTTTTTTCCTTTTTCTGCTAGTAGAAAATACAATATTTGGCTTCTTCTGTCCTCAAGTAGTTCTCAAACAAATGGTATTATTTGCAGTAATGTCATGAAGAAATTCAAGCAATGTTGTGAATAAAAAATGAGAAGGTTTATCGAATGCATGCCATCGATTACTACTGACAATAGCTTTGACGTCAACTTTAATTCTTCTGCTCAAAATGCTTTGTTTGAGGTTTAAAAAGTGAAGGTCTTTGTTATGTAACTGAACATACAAACTATTTGTCAGTTTCATAATTTTATTCATGCTCCAGTAGATGTGTACAATGTACACTAAAAGAACAGAAATGAATACTTTTGTTCAGCAAGGACACATTAAATAAATCAAAAGTGTCAGTAAAGACTTTTACATGGGTACAAACAAAAGATTGATATATTAAATAAATGCTAATTAATTAAATATTAAGCAACAAAACTGTTTTCAGTAATAATGAGAAATGTTTCTTGAGCATCAGCATATTGTAATGAATTCTGAAGGGTCATGTGACACAGAAGACTAGAGTAATGCCTGCTTAAAAATCAGCTTTGCCAATAGAGGAATAAATTATCAGAGACTCTGTGAATAAGAAAGCTGTAAGAACTTTGAAAGTTTGTGAACTTTACAATATATTTATTTGATTTTATATATACGTACAAGTGTATGTATGTATGTATATCTTGTATTTTTGTTTTGAAGTTTTATACTTTCCTCCCCCTGGCAATTGTTTTTTGTTTGTTGTAATTTGTCCTTCTATCTTTTTCTTTTCTTATTTTAATGTTGTTTTATTGTGTGTTATTGTTCCTTGAAAAAAAAAAAGAGGAATAAATTACATTTTAAAATATATTCAAATAGGAAAATATTTATTTTAAATTATATGAATGTTTTTATCATTATTTTTATATTTCACTGTATTTTCGAACAAATAAATGCAGCCTTGGAGAGCATAAGAGTCTTTTGTCAAAAACAGTAAAAAAAATATATTTTGGTTATAATATACAGTATATAATGGTTTAAAAATTTTTAACAGTATATTAATTTTCTAATTAATTTTTGTAAATTAGCTGTTAAAGAGGCCTTTTTTCTATAATTATGAATTGCAAAAATTATGAAAAATTATGTTTTCATAATTTTCCTTCTCAAATCACATCAAGACTTTTATCATCCTTGAGTAGTTTACCTTTAATATTTACTGTATTGTTCTTTGTTTTAGAGCAACATCCCGCCTTATGAATCCAGAATAACAACAGCCAAACTGCTGATCAAGGCTGAGCAGTATGAGGTAAGATGATGAAGTGAAGAAGTGAAGTGAAGTGACATGTGGCCAAGTATGGTGACCCATACTTGGAATTAGTGCTCTGCATTTAACCCATCCAAAGTGCACACACACACACAGCAGTGAACACACACACCCGGAGCAGTGGGCAGCCATTTATGCTGCGGCGCCCGGGGAGCAGTTGGGGGTTCGGTGCCTTGCTCAAGGGCACCTCAGTCATGGTATTGAAGGTGGGAGAGAGCACTGTACATTCACTCCCCCCACCTACAATCCCTGCCGGTACAAGACTCGAACCCGCAACCTTTGGGTTACGAGTCCGACTCTCTAACCATTAGGCCACGACTTCCCCACAATGATGGTCTACTCTAGATCAAACCTTTTAAGGAGAACATTTCAAATGTTCAGTCTGTTTAGAGAATTCATGCTTCAGAATGTTCAACTTAAATGCTCCTCAGCAAGGCAGACCTGAAGTGTCAGTGAATGTTGAAGTGGAGCGTAAAGTACCTGTCAGCAATTCTTTGAGGTGGTAGTAATGTTGTCCTATACACAGATTCAGCTGATGAGCTGTTCTCAAGCTGTTGGGCTAGAAATGATTTCATAATAGTGCATTGGTTCCATTCTAGAGTCAGTCTGTATTTATCCGGTGTTAGCACAGTTTAATCCAAGACAATCCATTCTTGCAGTGCAAGCATGTTGAAAGACCTATAGAATATATCTTGTACAAGTACACTAATATTAGCTATATGTCTAACAAACAGGTTTAAAGCTGCCAGTGTTGTGTGTAATGAGGTTTAATGTATGCTCTATTGCAGCTGTAGAGTAAACCATCACCATCATAATTGTCAGCAGGACAGCTATTTGCGACCTAAAGATGTCTGTTTCTGTGGCTGTCGTGAGGCTGGTGAGGTGAACAAATCAGTTAGCTATACTTGTAACCCATAAGGAATTATTATTATTATTATTATTATTAAAAAACACTTTTGAGAACCAGATTTTGAATGCATGTGTTCCTGTTTCTGTTGATTGCATGCGAACACTTTAATAATGCCGTTCATGCTGTCTAGCTAGGCAGTTGACTTGTTTGTAAGACACAACCATTCAAAAGTTGAGGTGAATTGTATAGTACTCCAGTGTTGGTTAGTAGTTTTGTCTTTTGTATCAGTGTGACAGTGTCCCACAGCTCTTTTGGAGTTCTGAGCAAGACAGTGTTCCCAGTTAACAAGGCTAAGACTATAGATTTGTTTCTCTTTTCTCCTTTTCTATCAGTGCTAAGGTGTCCTTTGAATAATGCAGGATTGGTATTTTATTTGCACTTTACCGTAACCTTTGCAGTTGAGTGTGAGTGTGCAGTAGGACCCTTTTTGTGCAGAGTGTGAATGGCCTGACACCTGTCCAGCACTTGGAGAGAGGTATCAGAAAAAGTGAGAGAACTGAGAATTTAAATAATAGCGAAGAGGAAAAAGGAAGGATGACGGGGTCGAGCGATAGAATGAAGTAAGGCAGGACCAGGATGAGATGCTGTAAAAGTGAAAGTCAATTTTTGAGGGAGAGAGAATGATAAATTGACAGCTGTGAGGAGCACACTTTTCTTTAGTTCTTTTTCACACTTGCTTATGTTTTTTCGGTTCATCCTGAGGAGACAGTGAAGGACTGAAGGCTGCAGCCTGACTTTTAAAAAGCGTCTGCTCTCTCTTAGCCGAACACAAATAGAATCTCCTCTCAGCATGGGGGACATATTAATGTTAAAACCAGTCACCTGGCTGTCTGTCAAAATAAAGAGAACGATGGACTAGCTCTAAAGATACTGGTGTAAAAACAAAATCAGTTTTTAAACATTCAGCATAATAAAAAATAAGGCCTAAATACTACCTGGTCTCATGGCATAAACGTACCTGGGGCACTTTTTAGCGAGATGTGAAATACGTACCAATAAATGCATATTACTGCAGTTTCCAAAATAAATGAACATTAGAGGCAGTAAAACTCTGACACCTTTTATTCCTTTTTACACAAATTTACAGAGTCTCGATTAATAAAGCGTAATTTTCGCACAATTACTTGAAGGATATCATGTTATGACTTCCAAAAAATATTAATATGCTGGGAGATTTGAAAACTGATGCTTTTGAACGTTAGCACCGCACATATCCAGCTTCATATCTATAATGTGTTTTTATATCAGTTTTGCATTTGTTAACACTATCGGGTAGGTTTAGGGTTGGGTTTGGTGTAGGTAGGGCTGGGTATCGTTAAAATTTTTTCGATATCGATACCGATACCTTGAATTCGATACCGGTTCCTGAACGATACTTTTTTCGATAGCAATTTTATGATATCAATTTTAACAAAATCACATTATCTAAAAAAAAAAAAAATATATTGGTTTCATTTTTCAGCTTGTTGATGTTTATACAGGCTCAAAGACTCATCTCCTGAGCCACTGCACAAAGGATTAAAATGTAACCAACACAAATCAGTGCAAATCGTTTTAATAAAGCTCAGTTTACACATCTGTTATAGGCTACATTTACACTAGTGCGTGTTCGTTTTAAAACGCATAGCTCAGACAGACTCATCATTTCTATTAATTTTCCACTGATTTACTGATGAGCATTAGCAGCTTCCAGAACTGTCTGTCTGTGTTCTCTCTTCCACGATCGCTGTTCTGTGTCATATTTCAGCAACATTACATGGCCAAAACACACATTAGACGGCGATCAGAACTTATTAAAACACTCGATGGTGGTTTAAAGTGAGTTTTGAGTAAAAGCGGAATATAAATCTTATTTATCGTCTTATGTAGAATGATGTGTGCATGAATGGTCACGTAACACGCGCTTTCAGACTTGTAGTATGAATGGACTTCTGCATATGATCGGAGCTCCACGCAGCTCCCGAGTCCCGCACTACTCTCCATTGGAAATGAATGACTTCCGGTCTGTCGTTTGTCGGAGATAGTGGAAAGCCAGCTGAAACGCCGGTATGACGAGGATCGTTTTCATTTTAAAACAAAAACATACTAGTGTAAATATAGCCTTACATCTAAGGGGGCTCATATGATCGGAGCTCCATGCAGCTCCCGCGCTACTCTCCATTGGAAATGAATGACTGAATGACCGGTCTGTCGCTTGGCGTTTGTCGGAGATAGTGGAAAGCCGGCTTGAAACACAGTGGAAACGCCAGTATGACGAGGATCGTTTTCATTTTAAAACATAAACGCACCAGTGTAAATCTAAGGGGGCTGGGACGCATTCACACTACAGCCTCACGTGTGTGCCACATCTCTGAGTGTAACCGGTGTAAACTAGTAGGTGTGTTCGACTTGACGCGGACCGACTGTGCAGACCGATCGGTGGATTACAGGACCACAAGAGCTATAGAGAGCAGACTGCTCCGTACGCGTTAGAATCGCTCTTGCGGATGTCAAAATACTGATCGATCTGCGCCGCGCCACTTCTGGTCGAACACTAGTGCTGCAAGCTTATTTGCTCACTGACGTTGAGATTACCCCTTAGGTATCGAAATTTGGTACCCGAGGATGAAGGTCTGTCTGGTCAGTCTGTGAGTCCTGTAGCTCCTTCAGACGCTCCTCAAGGAAAGGCCAAGAGTCCCCTCACCAACATCGTCAGCTCGTTATGGAAACCCTGGAGCTACTTGACTGGAAGTGAAGCCGAGGCGACGAGCACGAGCGCAGCTGCGACGGAGACCACTGCCGCTCCCGGATCAGGTGAATATGAAAGAAGAGGGAAAGAAAGAAATGGACGCAACACAACAATATTACAATATTACTCATTTTATGAGTAATAGCGGAATATAAATCATATTTATTGTCTTATGTAGCATGTGTGCATGAATGGTCACGTAACACGCGCTTTCGGTCGTGTAGTATGAACGGACTTCAGCATATGATCGGCGCTCCACGCAGCTCCCGCACTACTCTCCATTGGAAATGAATGACTTCCGGTCTGTCGTTTGTCGGAGATAGTGGAAAGCCAGCTGAAACGCCGGTATGACGAGGATCGTTTTCATTTTAAAACAAAAACATACTAGTGTAAATATAGCCTTACATCTAAGGGGGCTGGGACGCATTCACACTACAGCCTCACGTGTGAGCCACATCTCTAAACCGGTGTTTACTACAGTAGTAGGTGTGTTCGACTTGACGCGGACCGACTGTGTAGACTGATCGGTGTATTACAGTACCACAAGAGCTATAGAGAGCAGACTGCTCCGTACGCGTTCGAATCGCTCTTGCGGATGTCAAAATACTGATCGATCTGCGCCGCGCCACTTCTGGTCGAACACTAGTGCTGCAAGCTTATTTGCTCACTGACGTTGAGATTACCCCTTAGGTATCGAAATTTGGTACCGAACGACGAGAAGTTTTTCGATACTCTATGGTATTGCGGCAATTCGGTCTGTGCCTAAAAAGTATCGAACTCAATACCCAGCCCTAGGTGTAGGGCATATTTCCAACACGATAGAGCATTAACTTTTAGCGACAGTCCACAGATATTTGAATTCTGAACCGCCGCAATACGTACTTATCAACGTAATAAAAACGTACCAGGTTTCACATATTGAACCCGTGTTTTAGCGCCACTCAGTGGACATTTCTCTTTGAAACTGCGGCGAAACGTGCAGTAAGGTACGTAAAAACGGTGTTGCACAAAAAGTACACAGAGGTACGTATTTTTATGAGACCAGGTTGCCTAAATTTCTCAAAGAACCTATTTTTTTGTAATATATGTCATATTTTACATGATTCATTGGTACACGCCAAAAAAAAAAAAAAAAAAAAAAAAAAAAAAAAAATTATAATAAAATAAAAAAGCGACTAGCCTACTTAAAAAAAAATTAAAGAAAAAACAACTGCGGTTTTCTTTCACCATAAATTATATGGTAATCCATAGTTTTTACTTTCAGAAACCACAATTTTTATAGCATTTTACACTAAAATTGCATATAATGCAATGTACATGGTAATGTAACATAATTTTTTTTTGTTTGTTTCTGGTCATTTATATTTAGTATATAGTAAAAACTGTGATTTATAAATTGATATTTAATTTGATTTCTCTTTCATCTGTATTGAAAATGGCTATATTCGTAGTTAGTTCAGACTTTGGTCAAATAGAAATAATCCAGTGTATTGATTAACCTAAATCTCATTTTCCCCAAAAGTATAAAACTATTTTAAACTATATAACATGAACAATTGAACAAAGTTATCATTATTTTTCATATTCTGACACCGTATATTGAGGTAAAATGTTGCAATACTTTGAAATAGGGAGTTTTTTAAATTTCATTTTATCCTTGGGAGGGAGGGAGGGAGGGAAGGCCAGGGTGCCAAATTCCACTCATGTTTAGTACATGTTAACTCAAAGATTCGTAGAAAAAATATAAACGTTGGACTCTGTGGTCGATTCTGTGTTAAGGTAAGGCATGTTATTCGCAATTATGTGTTGTGGCTGGGTTGGTCTGCGATGTCTTAGGCCTAATTGAACGGAGGAATTATGGTATTCTTCTGTAGCCTGACGACGAGTAACTTTACGTTAACCGTTGTTCATGTGAACTCAAAGACAGCTGGATGCTTTGTTTATAGGCTATTTGTGGGTGGCTGTTTGTTGTTTCATCTCTCAATTCGTGTCGATAAAGTATAAAAGGGTAAATCCTGTATAGTGATTTATCCTATATAGTGCTTGCGTAAAGCAAGTAGTGCATACACTTGTAGCTGTTATGTATCTTTGTAAGTCATTGTAAGCCCTCTTTTGAGGCACGCACCCCCAGATGGTTTGCAGATTTCAGTTTAACTTCTTTTTTGTTATTCTGTAACTGAATGGGATTCATTCAGACTGATCCAAATTGTGGCTTTTGTGACCAAATACTTTGTGGAGCCTATGTGAGTTTATTTAAAGGGATAGTTTTTCATCCAAAAATGAAAAATCAGTCACCATTTACTTAACCTGATGTTGTTTTGATGCATGAACAAATACCAAATACCATAACAAATTTTTGGGTCAACTATCCCTTTGAACACATGTTATTGTCCAAGCAATAGTATGTCGGTTAGCTCTGAGTTAGGCTCTTTGGAAATTATTTAAAGTACTTAAAGGGGTCATATGATGCGATTTCAAGCTTTCCTTTCTCTTTGGAGTGTTACAAGCTGATTGTGCATAGATAAGATCCCTGAGGTTGCAAAGACTAAAGTCTCAAAACCAAAGAAATATTCTTTATCAAAGTTAAGACTCTGCCACGCCCCCCTAAAACGGCTCGTTCTAACACGCCCCCACATATCTACGTCACTATGTGGAAATATTTGCATAATGCCGCCCAAATGTTCACGCAAAGAAAGAAGGCGTGGTTTCAGTAACCGCAGTTAGTGTTGAAGCAGCCATGTCAGGGAGACGCTGTGTGTTTCTAGGCGAAAGCAAAAGCACTTTATTTGGCCTTCCGAAAGTAGATGCATTTAGGAATCTTTAAGATTACTTAAAACAGAACAGTGATGCATTTTATGGAAGACCGTTTTGTGAACCTAGCAGAGGAGGTAATTCTGACTTTGCTATGACAATCTGGCGCTTCTGAATTCACATCACAGTAGAGTCAGCTGTCTTAACCCCGGCTTGTGTACTGCATCATTACTGTGTCTGTTCCCCTTTCGGGCTTGAACTGATGGTAAAACTAATGACATTATTTACTGTCTTTACATTTACTTTGAAAGCTGAAGCTCATGATTATGGTAAGGGGCGTTACATTTCCGACGAGTGCTTGCGGTGTTCGGCCAATCACAATGCACTGGGTCAGCTGGCCAATCAGAGCAGACTGCGCTTGTCGGAAGGAGGGACTTTGTAGAAAACAAAGCGTTTGAGAGAGGCGGGGCATAGAGGACCTACAATAATGTACAGTATTTGAAAAATAATGTGTTTTTTGAACATTAAAGCATGTCAACATATTCTGTTACACCAAATACACAAACTAATGATCTTTAAAAAAGCATCATATGACCCCTTTAATACAGCACACAGTAGAATTTGTGTAACATCTCTTGTGGGGTTTGAATCTATAACCTTTTTGATTTGGTTTACTACGCCATGCTACACTATGATGTGATTTGTACTCGTCAGAATTTCTTATTCTAAGGGTTTCGTTGATGTCAGGACACATTTATACAGGATTAACATTGTGTCAGCTATAGAAGTGGCTTCTGTATTTTCCTCTGAGTAAAGGAGCATATGACAGTCTCTTAGAGCCTAAGCTGGCTTTAAGGCTTTAACACATTTCCACATCTTCACTGGGTACGAATAATGTTCTCTCTTTTTTCCATCTCTTTCTCATTCCGGTCTTTTGTTGTGTGTCGGAGCTCGGCGAGAGAGTTATCAGTAATCCAGACCGGCTCTGATAAGAATGATAATTTGGGAAGATATTATCTTCCCTCGTGTCAGTCTCAGGAGGCTCAAAAAGAGGACTGAGGAGTATTTTTAGAAGCAAGGAAGCCATGTGTGTGTGTGTAAAGGCTGAGGTCATCTTTGGTGTTTACTTTTTGTTTCTTAGATTGTTAGATTGTGTAGAGAGTTTTAATTTATTGAGAATATGTAGTAGTCTTTTTGTTTTCTTGTTTGAATTCCTGTCCCTCCAGTGAGAGATGAATCTGAGTGTTTGTATCTCCTTGCAAACTGCTGATGTGATTGCTGCCGTGGTCTAATAAGCAGTGGTGGAAAGAATACTGAAAAAATATACTCAAGTAAAAGTACCATTACCTTCCAAAAAATGTCGTGTGAGTAGAGTAAAAGTACTTGTCCAAAAAACTACTTGAGTAAGAGTAAAAGAGTAGCCTATTTAAAAGTACTCATGAGTATTGAGTAGTGAGTACTGAGCTGTGGATTCTACCCCCTCATAATGAACGCTGTACACCGCAATTTATACATTTTAAAAACGTTGTACATTCTGTAATTCAAAGGAAAACTCACACACACACACACACACACACACACACACGCATGTCTCTTTGCTTTGCTGGCGGTCTCGGTGAATCAGCAGCATCCACAACTGAACGGAACAAAAAGTGTTGAACTTGAAAATTGTTTGTGCGCGAGTGCACTTGCTAAATGAAGGCGGACTGTATAAATGGATTTTTAAAAAAACGTTTTCACACTCATCAAAAGTCAACAAGTTCAACAAGCAACAACGACTTATCCAAGTGACTGCTGCAGAACGCACGTGAGAGAGAGACGAGGCAGCGCAGATCGCGCGTCTCATAAGTGAGTGGGAATTTACCGA
>NW_015559171.1:268839-280255 GCF_001515605.1 Sinocyclocheilus anshuiensis | reverse complement strand
TCCAGCAGCCATGATAAACAGTTGGCGGTTAAAGTTTTCTATGCACAATTTGATTTGATGAAAGTCACGAGACCTATTGCTCTCTATCCAATCACGTTGATGGATAAAGATCAAATTAAAATAAGCATGTAACGACCACAAACGGAGGAAAAACGTACAATGTGCGCATCCGGTGTGCAGGCTGTGGCGCCAGGTTGCTTCAGGCTTCAAGCGCATCATTCTGCACACCGGATGCGCACATTGTACGCGCTTCGTGCTCTAAGACTGTATAAAAACAGTTCGTGCTGCACTGTATTTGGTTTGTCCTATCGTATCTATAATATGTTGTTGCCTTATTAATATTTATTTAAATGAGGGAAAAAAACTTCACTGGTATCGGCTAATACTGAACCCTAGGTATCGGAATTGGTATCGGAGGCGAAAAAGGTGGATCGGAGCATCCCTAATCAAAACATGTTTGCTCTGTTTGTTTGAGCATCTCGACCAGCCCAATACAGCAACATTGGCTTTACCACGACATAATTTTGAGGCGGGATTGTTGTTTTAGTTGACCAATGGCAGGTGGTGGGAGAATTTGCGAAACCTGTTTGAAATTGTCAGTATTTTAGTAATTTCGTTTAGTACTGCTAGGGATGAAGAAATTACACATTTAAATAGCTTAAAATCAGATTATAAAGTTAAAACTACCCGCTAAATGTCTTCCACTACTCACAATAAATTTGGCTTTCTGGCAAGGAAAATGTGCAAAATAATATGCATGCATGCATTTAGATTACCCTAATGCCCATCATCTAATGCTCACTTAATTTTTTAAAATATGAATAATTTGGTAACATTTAATAAAATAATTTTAGCAAATTTCAAAATAAATATTTAGACAAAATAGTATAGATATAAAATATATATTTTGAGTTTATATTTTTCAGAATAGTATGGAATTAAAGTTTATTAGAAGAAAATAAAAAATAATTATTAGATAATAATGAGAAAATAAGAATTTTTGGAGGCTAAGTACAAATTTTAAAACTGGATATGGAAAAAATCATTCAGGTGATGGAGATTTACCGCTGATTACAGAACCGGCTTTACTGATAAGATGCGCGTTAAAATATCACATGCGATTTATTGTGCAGCCCTAATTCAGGTTTACTTTTTCAAAGTGTTTTACTCTTTGTGAATAGTTCTTGTTTCATTGTTTTTAGTTAGTCTCATCGTTCTTAGTTTGAACACGCTGGTTTAATTACTGCACCTTTATCAGATTTTTTACAAATTTAATTACTCTCTAGTTTCTCTTTTCAGATGCTTGTCTTTATGAAAAAGTGCTGTGGTGGAGTTTTAATTATCAGCTCATAGCTAAACTAAATAAAAATAATAATAATAATAATTAGTTACATTTATATAGCGCTTTTCTGGGTACTCAAAGCGCTTATACATGAAAGCAGGGGAATCTCCTCAACCACCACAAGTGTGCAGCATCCACCTGGATGATGCGACGGCAGCCATAGTGAGCCAGAACGCCCACCACACACCAGCTTATTGGTGGAGAGGAGACAGTGTGATGAAGCCAATCAGTGCATGGGGATGATTAGGAGGCCATGATGGTCAGAGGCCAATGGGCAAATTTGGCCAGGATGCCGGGGTTATACCCCTACTCTTTTTCGAAGGACATCCTGGGATTTTTAATGACCACAGAGAGTCAGGACCTCGGTTTAACATCTCATCCGAAGGACGGTGCGTTTTACAGTATAGTGTCCCCGTCACTATACTGGGGCGATAGGACCCACACAGACTGCAGGGTGAGCACCCCCTGCTGGCCTCACTAACACCTCTTCCAGCAGCAACCTGGTTTTCTCAGGAGGTCTGCCATCCAGGTACTGACCAGGCTCAGCCCTGCTTAGCTTCAGTGGGCAACCAGTCTTGGGCTACAGGGTGATATGGCTGCTGGTAAATAAAACCAAGTATAAAACTTTTTCACCTCTGCCAGCAGTGCGAACTGTAAAGAGAGAGATTTTTGAAGCGTCTCTGCAGTGACCCTGGAGTCGTGCACTAACGTGTTTCTATCCCTTCATGCAGGACTCATAAACTCACTCCCAGTCTAATGCCACTCTGTGCTTTTCTCTAATTGAGATAATGCTTCCCCGCTGCTCTAAGCTGGAATGATTGACTGACACTTTTAATAGCGGTTAGAGGAACTTTTAGCTAATGAAAAGAATGAAATGTTCATCAGGCTCTGACACTGAATTATTGAGCGCAAATGAAACTGTTATTTGATATGCCTTTAAAGCTTTGGAGAGAGCTGAAAGGCTTGTGTGATGTACCATTTGATGTGAAAACACACGCATGCACACATGTGTACACTCGTGTGCATTTAGTTTTCAAGCACTTCTATTCTTAATAAAATCATTAATCATTAATCAATATTCAGTAATATATAATATAAGGTTCTTGTTGGATATTATATGTGCACATTAGATATAATGCAAAATCATTCATAGTCCTTAATATGTATGATTTACATAGCTTAAATTTCAGTTTAATGCTGAATTATACGTCACTGGATCTTGCAGACTAAATAATGAATGAATTCTAATTTTTTATAGATGCAAACCTCTCTTTTGCTCCATGTATTGTGCCTCTCAATCTCTATATGGTTCTGAACTCCAATAATGAATAGTGAACTATGCAGCAATAGGATCACACTATTCGCATACAAGTTTTTATACATAACACAACTAATCATGTGTTTCTCATCCTCACTGCTTAAAGGAATTGTTCATCCAAAATTAAGATTCAGTCATTTATTAAGCTCTGTACAAACCCATATTGTTTTCTGGTTAACACATTAGTTAACATTAAATATTCATTAGTTAACATAAACTAACAATTGCCAGTATGTTTTTATAGTGTTTATCAGTCTTTGTTAATGTTAGTTAATAAAAATACAATTGTTTATGATAGTTCACAGTGCAGATTTTTAGCAGAATGTTAGTTAAATTTTTTTGTACAATAAAAGAGATCATAGACGGATGCTGCTGAGCTCCAAAAAGGATAAAACACTAAAAAAGCAACATGTGTTGTGTGCTAGATTATAAAATGTTATATACTGTATGATTTATATTATACACCTAACATTTTTAATGAGGAAATTTGTGTATGAGCTTGATGCTTTTTTTTTGTCTTTGGAGAGCAGAATAAATGTTTTTGTTATGATTGTTCATACAACTTTGGAATGATGTGGGTGAGTAAATGAGTTTCATCAAAACTTCATTTTCAGATGAAATATTCTTAGGAAAAAAAAGTTTTTTTTTTATTTTTTTTTACCAGGATTTTTTTAAATGTATATAATATAAGGTTCTTGTTGGATATTATATGTGCACATTAGATATAATGCAAAATCATTCATAGTCCTTAATATGTATGATTTACATAGCTTAAATTTCAGTTTAATGCTGAATTATACGTCACTGGATCTTGCAGACTAAATAATGAATGAATTCTAATTTTTTATAGATGCAAACCTCTCTTTTGCTCCATGTATTGTGCCTCTCAATCTCTATATGGTTCTGAACTCCAATAATGAATAGTGAACTATGCAGCAATAGGATCACACTATTCGCATACAAGTTTTTATACATAACACAACTAATCATGTGTTTCTCATCCTCACTGCTTAAAGGAATTGTTCATCCAAAATTAAGATTCAGTCATTTATTAAGCTCTGTACAAACCCATATTGTTTTCTGGTTAACACATTAGTTAACATTAAATATTCATTAGTTAAAATAAACTAACAATTGCCAGTATGTTTTTATAGTGTTTATCAGTCTTTGTTAATGTTAGTTAATAAAAATACAAAAAATTTTTTTTTTTACCAGGATTTTTTTAAATGTGTTTGAGTAATATAAGACCACACTTAAACATTAGCTTTCATTTCACTATAAGATTACATAACACGTAAATATGGAAGTTAATTAAACTCACGTGATATAAATATGAAGCTTCAACTTCGAATCTCTTGATAATTTTCAATTATTTTGCTAGGTAGATGCATAAAATACAGTCGTATCCACAGACAGACACACTCTCAGCGATTGTGGTAAACAGCTGATAAATAATGCAACGGTCAGGCTTAATTAGAAGCTGCTGATGAGTCATAAATTCTCACTTGAATATTCGGTCCCAGTGAAGCCTCGTTACTAAAACGAGCTGGCCATAATCATTAATTATTCGTTGTCTGCCCTGTCTCCAGTGATTGCTGGGGAAGAAAGCTTGTTTGCTTTTTAACACAGCACTAGAGCCCAGGCAGGGATAAAGTGATCAAAAGAGATGAAATGGACAGTGTATGTGTGTGTGGCCTGCTGCATTGTGGGACATTTTAGTGTTATTAGCCTGTACATTTGCAGGCCTGCACATTGTGGGGCATTTTAGGCTAATGACACTATTCATGATTAATGTGTTCTTCTGTGTTCGCGCATGGATGCACACATGTGCAAATGTGCGTATTTGCTCCTGAGCGTGATGTAACACCCTCATAAGTCATATTCGGAGATCCGAAGAATGTGTCTTGTCATAAGGTCATATGAACGAGGTTAACGGTGTGTGTGGTAACCTTTTCACATACTCTCAGCAGACTTGAGATGGGCCATTAGCTCTTTTCCCGGACATTTTTTCATCCATGAAACATTGTGACTGGGCCAGGAACACAAGCCTGCATTAAATCTTGCCTGGAGCCGTTTTATGCCATGTCAGTCCAGCTTTATATTACTGCATTTGCACTGCATTGGGTCAGGTATGTATAGACAGGCCAGGGCCTTGATTTCCACCTGACCAAAGCAGGGACAACATGAGCCAACATGGGCCAATGAGACCCACAATAGACTGTGGTGTCAGCCACTGTTAGATGGCTTGACTACACTGGGATTCTTGTGGCAGTCTTTTATAAAAGTAGCTGAGTATTCTAACATAGTGTGCTCTCCATAAGTATTGGAACAGTAATGACAAAATTGCTTTGTCTGCTGTGGAGATGAGACCTCTGCAAATATGATTAAAAGATGAATATGAGACAAAACTACAGAATGTCACATTTTATTATTAGCTGTTTCAACACATAGATGTTTTACCAAATAAAAAGGGCAGCACTTTTAGAGTTTCATTCCCTAATCTGATGTGAGCATAAGTATTTGGACAGTTGAACCTAAAGCAAATGTAAAAGTTTAAAAGTTAATATTGAGTTGCCAAATCCCTTGCATGCAATCACTGCAGTGAGTCTGCCATCCACAGACATCACCAGACTCTTGGTTTCATCCTTTGAAATGCTTCTCCCAGCCTTTAATACAGCCGATTTCAACAGTTTCTTGGGGAGTTTCTGCCTTTAGTCTCCTCTTTAACTGGTGAAATTCATGTTCAATAGGATTTAAATCTAGAGATTGACTTGGGCAATCTAAGGCCTTCCATTTCTTTGCCCTGATAAACTCCTTGACTGAACTAGCAGGGTGTTTTGGGTCATTGTCCTATTGCAATATGAAGAACTTTCTGATGGGTCTTGTGTCGTTTTCTTGAACATTGGTAGCCAATATGTTTTTGTACACTTCTACATTCATTCTGCTATCATCATCATTCATTAAGTGAGTAATAAAGTTGAGAGAGCCTGTTCCCATTGTTTTTGATATAGCTGTAATTGAGTTCCTCTTTTCTTTTAGCATCCAAATTGCTTGCTTGTCTCTTAAAGGGTTAGTTCACCCAAAAATTATAATTCTGTCATTAATTACTCACCCTCATGTCGTTCTAAACCCGTAAGACCTCCGTTCATCTTCGGAAAACACAAATTAAGATATTTTTGATGAATTCTGAGAGCTCTCTGACCCTCCCATAGACAGCAATGTAATTACCAGGGGCGTAGCCATCATTTCAGAAGTGAGGGGGACAGAAATGTTATATATATATAATACATTTTTATTCTATAAGATTTTTTTCCTATGTTTTCCTAATGACAATTTTAAGATATGACTAGAAATTTTTTTTCCATTTTTATCACATTAAAATAATCCATGTGACATCAGGGGTTCAACCGTAATTTTACGAAGGTACGAGAATACTTTTTGTATGCAAAGAAAACAAAAATTAGTCTCCTCTGCATCACCCCGGTGCCATTTTGGAGAATATCCACTGAACGTAAACAGCGCATGCTATTCTGTGACGCAGCTGACACAGAGTAGCATACGCGGAGGAGATGAATTGTTGAATAAAGTGGTTATTTTTGTTTTCTTTGCTTACAAAAAGTATTCTCGTAACTTCGTAAAATTACGGTTGAACCCCTGATGTCACATGGATTATTTTACCGATCTCCTTGCTACGTTTCTGGACCTTGATCGTGGTAATTACATTGCTGTCTATGGGAGGGTCAGAGAGCTCTCAGAATTCATCAAAAATATCTTAATTTGAATTTTCCGAAGATGAACGGAGGTCTTACGGGTTTAGAACGACATGAGGGTGAGTAATTAATGACAGAATTTTCATTTTTGGGTGAACTATCCTTTTAAAGTCAGCTCCCTTGTCTTCATCCGGGTTTGTGCATCATCAAATGCAAGACTCAGAATGCAGAAACAATGGCTATAACTTATACAACACATTCCCTGTTTTTAATATCTGAACAATTAATGCAACAGGACACAGCTGATCACTTAGAAAGACCTGTGAGTCAATTGTCCCAATACTTATGCTCACATCAGATAAGGGGATGAAACTCTAAAAGTGCTGATCTTCTTAGTTGGTAAAACATATGTGTTGAATCGCCCAATAATAAAAATGTGACATTCTGTAGTTTTGTCTCATATTCATCTTTTAATCATATTTGCAGATGTCTTGACTCAACTGCAGACAAAGCAATTTTGTCATTACTGTTCCAATACTTTTGGAGGGCACTGTACATCTAAAATACATTCTTCGCTATCAGAATATAAATAGCAAAAATGTCATTATAATATCATAGAAGTTTTACCAGTATCTGATTTTTGTTTTTGGATGTTTTTAACAGTGTGAAATGGACTTATTTTTTCCCCGTCTGCTGCCTTTCACTTCTCGGCTCATGAACCAGCAGAAAAGTTGCTAGTGAAGGGATCAGGACTCATCACATTCTTGTGGCAGCTTCAGCCAGTCAGTGCTGCGAGAACATTATTTTCATTTTTTCAAGAGCCCAACACATTTCATTTAGGCACTGGAAAAATGGCTACTATAATATTATGAAATATCTGCAGTTTATGTTTTGCTTGCAAAACTTTCACTTTCACTTTCTCACTTTCAAAAAAATCAATTTTGTCAGAATGCTTGGATACTATTAAATTGCTGTCATTGCCTGACCATCCAATTCTATTTGATCTCAGATATATCCAGAGGTTATGAGGCAAATAATTATTATCTTTAATCGTTGTGAGTTGTGAAATTTCTATTAAAGTATTTTCTTCTTTTCATCTGTCATGTTTGTTTTAATGATTTACCTGATTATCATATAGACATCATATGTGTCTAAGTATAGCCAATATTAATCCAAGTCCAATGACCTTGGGCCTGATGTATAAAATCTGTGATTTTTTTTTTAAATGTTCTGTTAGTGACACGTTGATCTCAGACAATTGTTTTAGACTGCAAAAAAAAATCAGTTTTCAGTAAAAAAATCAGTTTTCAGTAAAAATATCTAAACATCCTAAAATACATGTTTACTTTATAGGCAAAACTGTGTACACTTAAAACAGTACAAATTATTTTATTTGTTTAAAAGTGTTAGGTTTACTTTTTTTCTATGTGAAAATGACTGAAAACACTTTGAACACCTCTGAACCACTAGTGTAGCCAGAAAAGAGACTCTATTTTTGCTTCAGAAAAACTGGGTGTGCCACATTTATTGTCAGATTAATGTGCAAAAAAACCCAGACTCTGCATATCACTAACGTTACAGAATAGACTGGGCTGATGTGTAAAACTGTACTCAGGCTCGCCACATAACCATAAACTTTGTAAAATATAACTATATTTATACGTACTTATATTTATATATGTCTTTATCACATGAGACTAAGACTTCTGCCATTTTGGTGTCTTCTAATTCAGCAGTTTTTTCCGCAGCCAGCTGTGCCAGAGTCGCCGCAGGGAGAAACTTCCTCATCAGGTGTAACATTAGGCCTTGTGTCCGGCTGAGTTTTTTTACTAAAGAAATTAAGCAGAGAGCTCTGCGACATATTGCTAGCTAGCAAGGTTAAAAGATTCTCTACTCTTTAGAATGCGCTGCAAACGTCTTCCAAGATGCTGGGGTCACACGTCACAATCAGCGGCTTTTTGTGGATTGGTTGGCAGTCCGAACATCGGCAGATTTTTTTTTTTACGAAAATAATTAAAAATTTTAATTACATTTGAAATGAACAAATATTGTAAGTAAACAACAATAGAACAACTTTTTTATTAAGACTATAAAAAATAACTCTGCATTATTTTTAGGTGTGCCAGCTGCCATTGTGGGTGGCACCGGCACACCCGTGGCTACGCCACTGCTCTGAACTTTATATTAATAAACGTGTGGTGTGGTTAGTCACTTTACATGTCATTCAGATGTTCCTTTCCTGTCTTGAGAGGGTGACAGGCCAGAATAAGTTGTGATGTGGACCAGACTTTATGCTGATATTCAAAAGTCTAGTTAGGTGAGACTTGGTCTCAGGTGTTGTTCTATTATTGCTGAATGAGCTATTCCATTGTTTTACTGAGATTGTTTTAATGTCTGTCTGGAAGTGCTTTGTGCTGAGTGTGTTTGTATGTCTATACAAAATATGTGAGAGGAGAGCATAAGACGGGATCTGTCTGTCTTGGTTTGTGTACTAATAAACAGCGCTGGCTCTAATGAATCATTAATGTTCTGTTTACCCAGCTTAATGAACCACCGCTGATGAGGGCCTGTGTGTGCATGAGTCTGTAGGAGTGAATGTGTGTTGCTGTTTATTGTGGGCATTGTAAGGCTCTGAAACAAGGGGGAATAGTGAAAGAATGCATTTGTTATTGTTTTTTTCTCATAATGTGAAAATGTGAGAGTGGTAAAAAAGGAGCAAATGATAAGTATTATTTTTCAGAGTTTGTGTTTCGGTATGTTTGGTCTAATTTGTTAAGTTAATGACTTGAATTAGTCTGTGCTATTGGGTCTGTGTGTGTTTGTGTCAAACTCCCTATCGATTGTTGTTAGCTTTGTGTATTCCTTTGGCACTAGTTTGCTCTAATCGTTCTGTCAGTGATGCCCTTGCCATCCAATAACTGACTAGTTGTCATGGAAACACATTTGTTCTCACATTGACCTGTCAGTCATTCAAAGAGTTCTAATGAGTTGTTTTGCCTTTGATGTGAATGAAGAGAAGATCAGCTCCAGAAATACAGCACAGCTTTGGGTTTCCTCCAACTTACAGCATCAGGAGGAACTTTGATTGCCTATTGGCTTTTCATTCAGCTCAGCTTGCAGAAACTTACCAACATCCACTTTTAGCTAAACTTGAGATCATTTAGCATCAAATTATTCTTGTAAGTTCACGTATCAAAAGGTGTGTGGCAAGTAAGCTCATATTGCCCGAGATGATTTGTATGCAAATCATTTTTGATGAACTATTAAGATGCAATTTTTGGGTGTTGTAGTAAATACTAACACTGTCTAATGGCGTCAAGTCCTCCTGGGAATTTTGTACTTAACTTGAAAGATGTGATATGTTATGAAATAAAAAGTGATTTTGCTTGGAATAACATGGGCATGTTTGGGCCATTTCATGTTTTTCACTTAAGACAGAAAGCATTTAGCACTAATGTAACAAAATGAAGAGCAAAGAATGTGCATTAGGTGGGTAATTGATGCTGAATCTGTATTTTATCACACTCGTGCAGGGAATATAGTTTTGTCGCACAAACCTGTCACCTCATAAACAGGCTAAATGGGTCGTTTATTCCTGCAAGCTTGTAATAGTTTTTCATCAGTGGTACACAAAATGCAAAAGGAACAAATTTTGCTGTCAAAATTCACATTAAAATGGAAACTCGGTAATGTTTTTACTCATTAAAATGGCTTACACACACTAAAAAAGGAAAATATTTAGAAAATAAATTCTAAATCATGTACACTCATATTAGATAAAGTGGTGGTTCTCAACCAGAGGGCCGGGGCCCACTAGGGGGCCTCAGCAAACTTCCAAGATGACTTAAAATTATATCAAATAAGCCAAAAACAACTAAAAATCTAAATATTTCTTATTTTAATTAAACCTTCTGCATTTTTTCTATCTTTTCAGAAGCAGGATTTCCACAGTCTTAAAACAACCTGGATATATGAGAGAGCCTCATTTTAAAAGTGTGATGTCTAGACCTAGAAAAGTCATGTAAAATAATAAAATATAATGCCACTGGCATTTTTATAACGAATAAACATTTTTCTAGTTATACTAAGCTCTAAAGAGAATATATTGGGTAGAAATGATGAGTAAAAAAAAAAAAAAAAAATGGAAAAGTCATGGGGCCTTCAAATTTTATTAAGGACAATGAGAGGTTTTGGAGTCAAGGTTGAGGACCACTGGGAAAAAAATAATTGTATCTCTAGTCTAATAAAAGCGGTTTTATTTTACATGCTGTGGGTTGTCTCATGAGGGCCACAATTTTGAGATCACACGATCAGCTTGATTCTTGGAATAAATGAATCCTCTTTCACAGTGCATAGTGTATTTCTACGATTGCATCAGAATTTTTTTTTTGTGTGTGATGCTGCATACACAACATTAGTACAAAGGCCCGTTCACACCAAGGACGATAAAGATAACGATAAAGATATAGTACGAAAAATCATTCTCAATATTAAAGAATAGCAGAGTCCACACTACAACTATAACGATAAAGACAAAGAGAACGATATCGTTGGAATCACTTTCAAAACAATTTTTTTCCAGCTGATGAACAATAAAAAATTTACAGCCAATCAGAATCCATCCTTCTGTAACGAGCTCGAGAATTTAAAGGTGGGGTAATTGATTTCTGGTAGCCAATGTTGACATTTGAAATCACCAAAACAAACATGCCCCTACCCCAAAAGTGTCTCACCCCTATTTTGATAGCTCCGCCCCACACATACGTACGCAACCCAGGCAACGATTAGTTCTGTGAAACAAAGCAAAACCAATGTTACACCGTGTCTACACCGGACGCGCGTGGCACGGCGTGACAAAATACTATGGAACTCATTATAATCAGTGATACTGTCTACACCATAGATATATATACATATCTATGGTCTACACTGGATGCGGCGCGACACGACAAATCCCCGACAGAAAACTGCTGCTGCGTTCTATTTATGACATATTGACACAAATTTCAAATGATTTTCAATGGTCGCTTTGTCGCGTCCAGTGTA